>NC_062221.1:115383919-115686950 GCF_902686445.1 Sciurus carolinensis
GGGAAGACGCCAATGCTAGTCAGACAGTAGCATCTGCACTCCAGAATGTGCAAATGAATGTGCCACCTGTGACCTTACACCCTAAAGGTGGAATTTATAGGAAACCCCTTGTTTTAGTCAAATTTTTCACCGCTGTGGTCAAAAGACCTTACAAGAACAATTAAAAGAGGGAAAGTTTATTTGAGGCTCATGGTTTCCGAGATCTCAGTTCATAGCCGACTCCATTCCTTAGGGCTCCAGGTGAGGTTGAACATCATGGTGGAAGAGTTTGGTGGACAAAAGAGACTCAGGATATCACACCAGGGAGCAGAGAGAGACTCCATTCACCAGGGACAAACTATACACCCCAAAGTTGATATCGCCAGTTATCAGTGACAAGGAGTTCAGTTTCCCCAGATGTTGAACTCTAAACACCAGAGAAACTCCAAGGCAAGCTTAGAAAGCAAGTTTCACTTAAAGAATAGAAACAGACTTATCCACAGAAATGGGGACTCACAGTTGGTATCCAAAGAAGTGGGAGTATCCCAACCCTTTTATAAATTTTAGACTCTCTTTGTTCTCCTGCCTCTTCTCCCCTTTCCTTTCCCCATCCTTCATAGATGACCAAATGGTGGGCCAAAAGATGGAGTGATCAAGGAAGGTAGCAGCCTGGGATGCATTAAAACAGCTCCTGCAACTCCCTGCAGGGAGTAACAATTCCTGGGGCAGATTACCTTAGCAATAGGTTGGAGCAGGAGGGAGAAGGGCTTTGGAAAGAGGAGGGGGAATGGGCAGCATTTAATTTGTTTTCCTTTCCAACCACCTCCCACCTTCTCTATTGGATCCAATTATTTATTATCTATATTGACTGTCATCTTTTTCTAACTTCAAAGTCATGACCCAATAACCTAGCTCCTTCAGTTGCACCCCACCTGTCTACAGTTACCACCCAGTTAATTCCTATCAGAGGATTAATTTGCTGATAGGATTAAGGCTTTCATAATCCAATCATTCAGTTCTAAACCTCTTGCATTGTCTCACACATGAACTTTTGGGGGATGCCTATATTTAAACCATAACACCCTGAACCCAGAAAACCAGCAGAGTTCAACATCTTACCAGCAACAGGGGCTATGAAACAAAATTCAAATACCCACCAACAGAGTTTCCAAGGTCAGCCAAGACTAAATCTCAACTACTAGAACTTCCAATTTAGAACTCTGTAGCATCCCTGTTATGGTTTAGATAGCAAGTGTCCACCAAAACTTCATGTGCAAGACAATACAAAAAGTTTAAAGGTGAAGTGATTGACTTATGAGAACCTACACTTCATCATCCCTCACAGGGATTAAGTGGTTGGTAACTGAGGGCAGGTAGGGCGTGGTTGAAGGAGGAGGGTCATTGGTGGCATGCTCATGATAATCATGTCCTGAGTCCCTTTCCTCCACCACTTTCTTGCCATGACATCCTGCCCTAAGTCAGACCCTGAGGAATGGAGTCAATCATCTATGGCCTGAAACCTCTGAAACTGTGAGCACCAATAAACTTTTTCTCCTCTAAAATTATTCTTGTCAGGTCTTTTGGGCATAGCAGTGTAAAAGCTGACTAAAACAATTCCAACACAGGAGTACACAATTTTTCAGAGTTCACCAGTTTATCCCATCCTATACTGGCAGACAGGAAACTGAGAGCTAATCAGCTTTGGCTTCTAGCCACAACAAATGGCAGCTAGATGGAGAACACAAAGAATTGGATATAACAATACCCAGCCCTTAATCCAAGGGTTACAAAGTCCAAAAATAAATGCAAAGAATGAAAATCCATCCTTGCTAATAGTTTTGACCACCTCAAGAGAAACAAACCCTTTATTTCCCATTAATAATTTTTTATCAGTCCCTCATGTTCAACCTTCATTCTTTCTAATATTTTAATATTAATATTGAGAAAATTTTTTGAATTTCATTTGATTATATTATATTACTTTTTATCATTCAATGAGATTGTGTGTGTGTGTGTTTTCATTGCACAAAACCATGTATATATGCAACATATATATATATATAATTTTGCTTTCATTTTAATTGCTTTATTGACCCATTTGCTGTCGTTTTATTTAGGCTTGGTTTGACTTAGGTGGGGTAAATTTATAAAATTATATGTGGGTTTGAGTTTGTTTTGATCTTATACTAATTTGTTAGTCCATACCTTAGTTTTTTTTTTCCCTATTATTGCCCCTTCTTCACTCTCTTCACCCACTAATAGCCAATTCTTTTCCTTTTCCTCTCCTTCCATCTTTATTACTTTTAGTTATTTTTTACTCCTCCTTTATAGGTGCCATCTGCTACCTATCTCCAGCTTCTCCTCTTTTCACTTTTTAAATATTTCAAACTTTCTCTTGTTTTCCTGTCATGTTTTTTCTTCACTTAAGAAACTGCAATCCCACTACCTGATCGAATTACAGTTTATGTAATTCCTATCCAATTCATGTTGCAATTATGAATACAGTGGATGGCATAATACACACATTGTTTAATGCTTGATCTAGTTCCTATACAGATGGCAAACAGTGTTATATATGTCGAAGTGGACTTTGAACATTTATCTTCATTTATCTTAAGACTATATATCTGTTGCTGACATTAATGCTATTTCCAGCTTCCTGCTTCCTCTAAGATGTGCTGGAAAGTGATTAGGACATCTCAAGTTCACAGAGTAGAGATTTTGCAGCTGAACAACATTCACAACAAGTAATAGCAAATTCAGACTCCCACACACAATCTAGCCCACCTGAGCCTCAATAATACATCAACACAAAGAATAGGGGAGATAAAAACCCCAAACCAACAACCAGGACCCAAGTAGGAGGAGACCTAAGGTTCTACTCCTGGACATCTACTTATATATCAAAAAGTTACAAAGGCAGGGAAAGTGGGATATGGCTTAGTGGTTAAGTGCTCCTGGGTTCACTCCTCAGTACCCCCAACACAAAGGAAGTCCCAGAACAGCAACAACAACAAAAAACCTTCACTCAAAAGGACATGTGTATAAAACAGATGAGATATTTACCTCAATAATTCCAAGACCTTTGGAAACCTGAGGTCATAATCAAGCAAATCTTGCCCCAAAATTCACAATTCCCAACAAAGGATCCCACAGATATGGAAGTGATTAAAATTCTAGAGAAAGACTATGAAAAACTGATTTTTAAAATGTTCACTGAACTAAAAGAAGATCTAAGGAATGGATTAGGACCAAATACAGGATATGAAAACTATCAACAAAGAAATAGAGGTAATGAAAATAAAACAATCAGAGTTCCTACAAATAGAAGACACAATGAATCAAATAAAAATTCACTTCAAAGCATTATCAACAGATTCAGTTGTTTAGAAAATAAAATGTTAAACCTTGAAGATAGAAATTTGGATCTTGAAGACAGGGTATATGAACTTAAATACTCATAACACATAAAGAAAAGACAAAGAAAGACCATCAGAATATACAAGAAATCTGGATATTTGTTCATTAAGAGAATGCATCTGAGAGTAAACAAGACAAAAGAGAACAAGGAGATACAGGTTGAGAATATCTTCAATGAGATAGTAACAGAAAAATTTTCCCATATTAGAAGTGAGATAGAAATCTATATACATGAGATATATAGGATCCCAAATAGAAATAATTAGAAAAGAATTCTACAGAATTTTTCTAGAACATCTGATAATCAAAATGGTTAACATGAAAAATAAGGAAAAAATATTCAAATATGCAAGAGAATAATGTCAGGTCACATTTAGAGGCAAATGAATAAGGTTTGGTTTGATTTTGCCTAGAATTGAATCCAGGGGTACTTAAACACTGATTCATATCCCCAACCTTTCTCTTTTTTTATTTTTGAGATAGGGTCTCACTAAGTTGCTTAAAGCCTCACTAAGTTGCTTAAAGACTCACTAATTTGCTTGCTGAGGTTGGGTTTGAACTTGCAATCTTCCTGTCTCCACATCCCAAGCTGCTGGGATTAAAAGTGTGCACCACCACACCTGGCAATAGGCTCACTTTTGATTTTTCAACTTTGACCCCCAAATCAAGGAAGGTTGGAATGAGATACTCAAAACTCTGAAATAAACCAATTGCAGTCAAGATTGCTATATCCAACAAAGCTATATTTCAAAATTTAGGAAGAAATAAAAATTTTTCATGACAAAGATACACCAAAAGAATCTCAAAGAATACTCAAAGATAAAGTGCACAGAATGAAACTCAAAAACAAACCCTAAAGCTCCCAAATAAATGAAGATCACTAGAAAGGCAATAAACTAGATGAAAATAAAAACAGAATTAAATATAGCAAACTGATCAAAATGGCAGGAAACTACAAAGATATATCCATAACACTGAAGGTAAATGTCTCATCTCCCCAATTTCAACATGTAGATTAGCAGAATTAAACAAAAACAAGATCCAGCTTTGTGCTGTCTGCAAGAGACTCATCTCATAGGCAAAGGCACACACAGATTGAAAGTAAAAGGTTGCAAAATACATTCCATGCAAATGGAGTCAGAAAACATGTAGGAGTGTCTATTCTCATACATGACAAAACAGATGTGCAAGGAAAAATTGATGAGAGTTTTTTTAAAATGCCTCTATGTACTGGTAAAGGAAACAATTCAATAAGAAGATCTGATAATAGTAAATATATGTGCCCCAATATCAGTACATATGCTTAGATTAAAACAACAAAAAACAAAACAAAAGCAAAAAAACTTCCCTACATTAAATCCCAGATAGACATAAATACGATAATGGTGGTTTCAAAACACCCTCATTACAAATAAATAGGCCATCAGAACAAAATCAATACAGATATTTCTGACCTAAATAATACTGTTAATCAAACAGACCTAATAGAAATCTATAAAATGTTTCATGCCAAAACAGTTTAATTTACTTTCTTCTCAGAAGCTCATGGGGGCTTTTCCAAAGCAGACCATATTACAGGTCACAATTAATTCGGTAAATACTTTAAAAATTGATATAATCCTCTGCATCGTATTAGACCATAATGGAATGAAATTATAAAATGATAGCAAGAAAAATAGTGGAAATGACATAGACAATGGAGATTGAAAACTATACATGGAGATTGAAAAATGGATCATAGAAGAAATGAGAGAAGAAATTAAGAAACTCTTAGGGAAAAAAACACGGATACAACATATCAAAATCTCTGGGACACTATGAAACAGTTCTAAGAATAAAATTTATGGCATTAAATGACTACATTAAAAAAATAGAAATATCCCAAATAGATAAGCTTATGCTCAAATTAAGAGCCCTAAGAAAAGAACAAACTAATTCTAAAATAAGTAATAAACAGGAAATGATTACAATCACAGCCAAAATTAATAAAATTGAGAATAAAAGCCAGTATTCAGTATCAATGCAACAAAGAGTTGGTTCTTCAAAAAGTTAAGATTGTTAATCCTTAGCCAAACTAATCAAAAGAAAAAATAAAGAAAATACCCCAATAAACAAAATTAGTGATAAAAAGAAATATCACCACATATTTTTCTGATATCCAGATGATCATTAGAAACCATTCTGGAAATTTATATTCCAATAAACTACAAAATATAGAAGACATTGACAAATTTCTAGACACAAACAATCTAATCGAACTATAAAAATATAATAGAAGACCTAAAACAGTTCAATATCAAGTAATAAAATTGAAATAGCAACTAAAAATCATACAACAAAGAAAAGTCCAGGACTAGATGAATTCTCAACTGAGTTGTACCGGAACTTTAAAAAAGAACAGACACTGGTATTTCTCTAAGTAATGCATGAAATTGGAAGGGAGAAATACCTCCAATAACATTCTATGAAGACAGTATAACCCTGATATCCAAAGCAGACAAAGACACATTGAGAAAAGGAAACTACAGACCAATACCCCTGATGAACATAGATGCAAAAATTCTTAATAAAATATTAGCAAACTGTATCCACAAACACATCAAAAAGATAATACATTATGATTAAGTGAGTTTCATCCCAGGGATGCAAGGTTGGTTTGACATTTGCAAATCAATAAATATAATTCACCACATAAATAGAACAAAGGATGAAAATTATATGATCATCTCAATAAATGCAGAAAAGGTCTTTGATAAAGTATGGCACCAATTCATGTTTAAAACATGGGAAAAACTGAGGAGAGAAGAAATGCCAGGATTACCAACATCCTGATAGAGCAGATTCCTGTTTGGAGGTGTGAACTGACTGCGAAAATAAAAACTCTGAAAATATTCAGTAAGGAACAAAAGACAATAGACAGAAAATAGTTTTAAAAGCAGGGTCCTTGGTGGGTCTTCCAGCCTTCACAGGAACTGGAACTGAACAAGGAAAAAGGGTCCAAATCCTTTATTTAAAGGGAAATACATCAAAAGGTCTCAGTGTGGCAGGTTTCTTGATGGAACAGGATAAAAATGGGAAAAAGAAGTTGTTTGGGGCTTAGCAGGTTACACCCATCTCAGGGTAGCTGTGTTTGAACCTAGGCTGTGAGCTAAGGCAGGGCTCTTGAATGATCTGGGCTTTTTCAAACCAGGGAATTCCACCCAGGAGTTCCCAGAAAAGCAGCCTCCCTGCCTTATATTGGCTCAAACAAACCCATAATTTATACATGGCTTCCAGCAAAGGAACTTATCTCAAAGTATAAAGACTGTATATGACAAACCTAAAGTTATTATCATATTGAATGGAGAAAAACTGAAAGTTTTTCCTCTAAAATCAGGAACAATACAAGTTAAGTACTCTCTCCATTTCTATCCAATATAGTTCTCAAAACTGTAGCCAGAGCAATCAAATAATGGAAGGAAATTAAAGATATACAAATAGGGAAAGAAGTCAAACTATCTCTGTTTGCTGATGATATGATTTTATATCTTGAAGACCCAAAAAAACTTCAGTGGAAGACTTCTAAAGCTGAGAAATGAATTCATCAAAGTAACAGCACACAAGATCAACATTCATAAATTAAGAGCTTTCCTATATTCCAACAATGATTCTGCTGAGATATAAATTAGAAAAATTATCTTTCACAATAATCTCAAAATAAAATACTTGGGAGTTAATATAACCAAGGAGGTAAAAGATTTCTACAATGAAAATTCTAGAACACCCAAGAAGGAAATTGATGGAAATCTTAGAAGATGGAAAGACTTCCCATGTTGATTAACAGGCAGAATTAATATTATCAAAATGGTCATACTGCCAAAAGCAATATAGACATTAAATGCATTCCTCCTCAAAATCTGAATGACGTTCTTCACAGAACTAGGAAACACATTCTGAAAACTCATTTGTAAGAATAAAAAACCCAGAATAGTCAAAGAAATCCTGAGTAAGAACAGCAATGCAGGAGGCATCACAATACCTGATTTCAAATTATACTACAGAGACATAGTAATAAAACAGCATGGTATTTGCATAAAAATAGATATGAAGACCAGTGAAATAGAGTAGAAGACAGAGAAAAACTCACATACTTACAGTTGTCTGATATTTGAAAAAGAGGCCAAAAGTACCTGTTGCAGAAAAGATAGACTTTTTAACAAATGGTACTGGTAAAACTAGTGTACATATGGAGAAGAATAAAACTAGATCCCTATCTCTCACTCTACACAAATGAAAACTCAAAGTGGATCAAAGACTTGGGAATTAGACCATAAATCTTTCAACTGCTAGAAGAAAACCTAGAGTAGATACTCAGTCCTACTGGGGCAGGTACCCTTAGAGCTTAAGAGCATGAAGAGAGACTACAAAATGGGAGAGAAATCTTTGCCAAATTTTTTCTGAAAAGGACCAAAGAGTTAGTATGTTAGGCTTTGCAGGCTATATATGATCTCAGTTGTACATTCTGGTTTTGTTTGGTTTGTTTGCTATAACCCTTTAAATATATAAAAAATATTCTTAGTTCAAGTTCCCCAAGAGAAAAGAATATGCACTGGGTTGACACATGGGCTGTATATTGTGAATCCCATCTATAGATTCAAAAAATTCCCAGTGAAAATCCCAGCACTTTTTATTATGGAAATTCATATGGAAGTATAAATTCCTATAATTGCTAAAGGTTGAAAAGGAAGACAGAGTTGGAAGACATACTTGACTTGAGTACTTATTTTCAATCCCAAATTAATCAGGTTAGTGTTAGATGAGTGAAAACTAAATACAGATCATTGGAACTGGATAGGAAATTCCAAAAAAAAAAAAAAAGCAGAAAAAAGTAGGAGCACATGGTCTATTAATTTTGAAAAACTTACCCAGGTAATTTCATAACACAAAGATAATTTTTCAACAAATGGTGCTGGAACAATAGGATATCCATTTAAGAGCAGGGTAGGAAATCTTACCCAATATCTCAGGAAAAAAATCTTAGGAATAAATTTTAGATTGGGCAAAGATTCCAAAGCAGAACAGGACTTAATCACAAATTTTAATATTTTGAATTTCACCAAAATATAAAATTTTTACCTTCTGTAAAACATTTTTAAGTAAATCAAAGGACAAGCCATGAATGGGAAAATACATTTACAAAACATATATTAGACAAAGAATTCCTACCTAGAACAGGTATAAGCAAACCAAGGCCCATGAACCAAATCTGGCATGCCATAAGCTTTTGTAAATAAAGTTGTGCTCATATATTTATGGCCTCTGCATGGCTGTTTTCATGATAAAGGACATTGTTGAGTAGTTGCAATAGGAATCATATGGTCAATAAAGTCTAATATATTCACTGTCTGACCCTTTATAGATCTAGAGTACATAAAAAAGTTGTAGCTCAGCAATCAATAACTTGGTTTTCATAAATGGGTAAAAGATTTGGACGCTCGGTAATGAAGATATGCAAAGCCTAATAAACTTTTAAATAGCTATTCTATATCAGTAGGCATCAGGGAAATATAAAATTAAACCACACTGAGGTACCACTTCTTACCCACTAGATAACCCAAAATTAGAGACTATTAATACCAAATGAGAAAAAGGAGAGAACAATTGAATTTACCAATATCACTGTTGAAAACTTAAAATCATAAAATCACTTGAATTTTTGATAATTTGATCATTTATCTAAAAGCATATACCTATTATCTAACTCAGTCATTCTACTCCTAGGTATTTAATTAGAAAAATAAAAGAATATATCATACAAAAACATGTTCATGCATGCTTTTAATTTTTTGTATGTTATAGCCCAAAACTAGAAATGATGTAAGTACGTATCAGTAGCTAAATGGATAGATATATTGGGGTCTATCCCTTCAATAGGAGTCAGTAATAAGAAGAGTGGTAATGTGATCAATAATGGAGCAATCATCCCAATTTCCAAATTATGGGCAACTAAATTATATGATTCCACTTAATGAAATTCTAAAAAATGCAAAATCATCTAAAAATGACAGAAAGAAAAATGGAGGAAAAGAGAAAGATGAACGCATTACAAAGGGGCAAGGAGAAATCATTGAGATTGAGAGAAATGTTCTTTATCTTTATAGTCATAATGGTTTTGTGATGGTAAACATATGTCAAAATTCCAAATAGTATGCTTTAAAATGTCACTATGTTGTGCATCAATTTCACCTCAGTAAAGTTTTATAAAAATGAAGTCTTTGGTGAGACAAAACTCTTATGCCACAACTTTGCCAACATAGTTATTCCTGGAGTGTTACTTATGAAGGAAAAATAATCATAGGTGCTCCTCTGCTTATGAGAGGGATACATACCATTAAACCCATCATAAAATGAAAATATTGAAGGTCAAAAATGCATTTAATATGCCTAATCTACTGAGCTTGTAGCTTAGCAACATAGTACACTCTAGAATGTCATGATCATGTGGCCAATGGGAAGCTTTGGCTCACTGCCACTGCCCAGCGTCACAAGAGAGTATCATTCTGCAAACTGCTGGCTTAGGAAAAGATCAAAATTCAAAGTGGGCTTTCTACTGAATGTGTATTGCTTTCTGCCATCATAAAGTCAAAAAAAATCCTAAATCAAACCATTGTAAATCAGTGACCATCTGTATTCTGACATTCAACCTAGCTATTCAGATTGCTGCCTGAGAACTGACATCTTTAGCATTGACTGAGAACTTGTTAGGAACACTCAGTGCTTTCTAGCCTAGTCATTACCCTAAAGTTTGTGATGAGACTGTGCATTTTGTAAAGGTCACCGGTGATTAGCACATACATTAAAGTTTGAGAAACACTTTTGTAAGACATGACACCTTTGACTCAAATGAAAGGTAAAAATCAGTACAAAATTTTCTCATCAGAGATGTCCTTCATGAGATTCATGGATTATGTCTTCCTTGATATTATTAGATAATTCAAAAATGCCCTAGAATTCCATAGCCCCAAGCTATTACCTATTTAACAGGTCTGCCACCATTTTTCACATATGCTCTTTCATCTAGCGTTGCTCCTCCTTGATATCCTCAATTAATAATAAATACTCATTTTATCATAGGTAGTTGTCTTACACCATCCTCTGCTGCTATAATAGAATACCGGAGACTGGATACATCATAAGCAATAGAAAATTATTTGATTCATGGTTCTGGAAGCTTGGAAGTTCAAAATCAAAGGGCTGCATCAAGTGAGGGCCTTCTTGCTGCATCATAATATGGTGGAAGGAAATCACATGACAAGAGAAAATCCTAGAAGGGGTAGGCAGCAAAACTCTTCCCTTTTATAAATGACCCACTTGCTGAATGACTAATCCATTCCTGCCATAATAGCCTTAATCCATTCATGACCTAATCATCTTCTGAAGGTCTCACATCTCAAAGATATTACAATGTCAATTAAATTTCAACTTGGGTTTTGGAGGGGACATTCAAATCACAGTAGTAATCTTAAGTGATTGCAGTCACTTTAAAATCATATCAAGCTCCCCTGCCTCCTTTACTATACATGATTCCCATACATTTGATAAAGTAGGGAAAAAGGTAGTTTCAGGGAATTAGTTGTATGACTTATTGAATAAAGAATCTCTAAACTTAAACCAGAAATTAATGACAGAAATAAATGAAGAGGAAAAAAACTCAATCATATAAACAACTATATACTAATTATTATTTAATAAAGTTGCATTAAAGTCTAAATACAACTCAAGAGAGATGAGATTGAAATATTTGAATAGTGATTCATAATACAAGTGCATTAAGAAAAAAGTATATGCCAAGGTAAATATTACCATATTTGACACAATTTTTATAGATTTTGCTATTTTCTCTAATTCATTATATCTAACCTTTTCTATAAATCTGAGACATAGGAAGTCAAATATTATCATTATTTTCCAAAGGGTTATGTAATTTTTTTTTCCAATGTCATTCAGCTGGGGATTCAAGTCCAGTCGTTTCAATATGCAGTCCAGTGTTCCCTGTACTAGCTCATATTGCAATAAAAAATGTCCTTGCAAAAAACAGTGACCATCTCTTTCAAGTTCACATATAAGTGATTCAGTCAAAAACTAAAACAAATGCCCTGAGTCATTTGTCTCATGGTGAGCCAAAATCTGAAAGAGTTTGATACTAAAATCAAAACTGCCTTTGAGTTCCAAAAACATATAAATCCAACTTTATCTCCAGAACTTATAGTGTCTTTTCACCTAAAATGAAATAGCAGGCAGGGTTAAATTTCATTTGGTAAAAAAATAAAACTTATGACTAGAAAGATTTTTTTAAAATCTGGATAGTTTTTTTCCATCAAGTAGTTAGTCCTAGTAAGTTCCAGATGTCATATTTTGAAAGACTCTATTCTCAGACTTCTTTCTACTAACCAAAGAAATCTTTCTCTTTTTAGGTAAATTTACTCTATTTATCTTACCTTTAATTTTATAGTTAGCAATCACTTGAATCCTTTCTTCCCTTGTTAAGCAACAGTTTTCCTTGACTTCTTGTTAAAGGGCTTAACCAAAACAGATAAAAATGACACCTAGAAAAGCACACTTCTGCTTTTGGGAATCATAACATCTAAAATTAAAACTTGGAAAAATGTCTTAAGCAAGAAAGCACAAGGATATGTTTCTTTCTTTTTCTTTTCTTTCTTTTTTTTTTTTTTTCCCCTGTTTTCCTTCTTTCTCTTTTTTTCTAAGAGGAGGGGAGATTGTTTTGTTTTACATTTGGTCAGTTGGCACACTGCACAGTAACATGAGATATTTTTTTCCCCTTTCTCATTTCAGTTGCTTTTAGATGCATCCTAATTTAGTTTTTCTTTAAGTCTCAAAGGGGATTGGCTTCCATTCCCCAAATAGAACAATAGCTGCTCTTGGGCAAGAGTGCCAGCTACATATATTATCTGTCCTGTTCCCAGCAGGACCATTCCAGTGTCTACTTAGAAAAATTAGTCACATGGATTTTTAGATGGGGGGGTGGTGTCCAGCTTTAGTTGTCATCTTTAATTTGTGAAAGAATGGAACTCTTTCTCTTTTCATGTTTTCCATTTACCCATTTTAGACTTTTGTAGATGTTATACCCTTTATTTACAACAGTCAAGAATGAGCCCATCTTTGGAATGATCCAGGAGCTGGGGACACAGTTAGCCTGTTAATGCTGCTTAGTTGGCCCAATTCCACTAGGCTAATTAAGTTCTGTTCCTCAAAAATATCTCTTTGCACTTTCGTTTGGTGATGAAAAAGATTGTTTTTCAACCCCCTCTTCAGAGCTAAAGCTCAATCCTCAAAAGCCCAGCATGGATCCATCCGAAGTTGCCTAAGGAAAAATTCCCTGACTGTGGGAGAATCCAAAAGAACACAGCCATTCCCAAAATCAGTATTCAAAGAAAATATGATTATACCACTGCAGAATTTTGCCCTTTGCTTAAAAAGAGATACGTCTTTACCCAGAGGTAGTGAGGACATTCTTGAGGATCCATACCAAATACCATCCGCAGGAGTAAGGAATTCCCTGGAAACACACTGTCAGTTTCTTTTCATTTTTGAAAATAAAAAGCATTGCAAAGTAAGCCAAAAAGTCAAATTCCAGCGGTTTCTAAACCTCTTTTCTGATGTTACATGCTGCATGCTCCAAACGTGTCTAGCATGCTGAAGATGTTGAATGAAATACATACATTTTACTATGATGTCTCTTTTTGTTACATTGCTTATAATAAGGGCTCTTCACATTTACTTCAATTGCATGAGAGGATGTGATGTTTGCCCTTCTTATTTTAGCTTTATTTCAAAAATTTCTACACTTGTGCATGCAAGATTTCCTTGAGGTTAAGGCATAGGAAATTTGCTCTAGGCTCTGCTGACAACATTTACACATTTTTCTTCTGATGAAGTCTTTTGTTTGCTTTAAAACCAAATGACATAATGCAGCTAAAACAATACGGAATTATCCTAATTATGATCTACAGTGACAGATTTAGATGGAATCATATTTTATGTCTGTTCTTGGAGCATATATAGTCATTATCTATCAAGCATTCACATGTAGACCAGGATTTTTTACAATAACTGCCAAAACTCCAAGCCAACCACTTAAAAAAAAAAAAAAAAAAAAAAAAAAAAAAAAAAAAAAAACTTCAAAAGACATACAGGTTTCACTTGGACAGCACCACCAGGAAGTGATCCATGAGCAGAAACATTTTGTTCCTCTTTGTGATCAAAAAGTTCCCATGATTAAGTTTTTTTCTTTTATTGAGGGGGAATACTTTTTTACTTCATGATTCATGGACTAAAATAGTTTCCCTTACCATTGGAGTTATACTTCACATTTTCTATTATAAGTTTTGTATAAGAGTAAAATTGTACTAGTTTCTGTCTCATAAATAGCCTTAAAGAAAGAAATGAATCATAATAGAAGCAGATTTTTATTTTCCAGACATCAGTGATAACAAGATCTTAGAGAATACAGTTTAGATGTCAAAAAAGAGGGGAGACACTGTGAAATGCCCCAATTTTCAGTTAAGGTTTTTCATATAAAAAAGAAAATTGCAAAAACAAAATTACTAAGCTCAATGAAATAACATAAGAGTGGTAGAGGAGCTTCCATTGGATAAAAAATGAAGATAATCTATTTATCAGAAAATCACTATAATATGTGAATCACGGAGACTGCTCCTAGAAGGTAGTACTTTGATAAGCAAGGAATGAAACAAAAAGGATTAAATCAAAAAGGAGCCTGTTTACTAAAACACAAGTCCTTGTCTTTGGAGCTTGAGAGTCTATACCTCAAGAAAAAAAGAAACCCTGGTGGTATGCTCTTAGAAAGGCATCCTTGATGGATAATGAGTTTATGTCTATTTAAGAATAAAATAATTTAAATACTTTGATGTAAAAATGTGACTACTTTCAGAAAATATGACTTGACTAAGCCAAGTCTCAAAATATTGGACTTAGATAACTTTCTGGTGTTTGAAAGAAACAGAGTTAAAAGGAGTTAAAAGAAGAAGAAGAAATTTTCAAAATGTAGAGAAAATTTGTGAAATTCATTACTCCAAGAAGTTGAAAATATTCTGTGTAATAGATGGGCACAAATTATTACATTAAAAATATATATTATGAGTAACAGAGGGAAGGTTTGTAACATTCATGTGTAGTCCTGCCCATTTATATTTATATTATGTTATTATTGTACATTATGTCATGTACATATTAGTTTTAGTTTCAAAGAAAAATTATTAAAATAAAGGATTCCTAGTTTGAAGTGTGATAACTTATTTTTTTTTTTTATATAAAGCTCTACTGCTTTTATTTCTAGGACAAAATCCTGATGGTAGATGAAAACACTACAATAGTAGTTGGGGGACTAGAAAGAAATCAAGCATGTGCAAGAGCAGAAACTCCACAGAATCTTTCATTGCTCCCTTCACCACTAGGTTTTAGGGCACTTTCTGGATTTGGTGGAGTCCAGAGTCTTCACAGACATCTTTTCTTCTATGTCTTTGATTCTTGGTCAAATTACAAATGTCAGGACTCTCAGAATAGTTCTACCTACATTTTCAAGTTTCTAAGAATATATAAAATAATAGGATTTAAAGGACCAACACCCTCTGAGGAACCAGAGTCTGTACAAATTGGCACTTAAAGTTTTCACTTCCTTTCTTTCACTTTATTTTGTGAGGGGTTGACATATTTGACTCCATGGAAATGTAACAGACCAGGCTATATGGGCAATGACTCAACAGACTCCATTTTACCCTGAGACTCCATGTTATGTAGGAAATGTTTCTCCCCTAGGAACACCCCACCTCTGTACACAACAGTTGCTTAATATAGCATGTTTGGCAACACAAAATGGCAATTCTTATATAATGTAAAATAGTTCTCTTTTTGGTTCCTATTTTTCCTGGACAATGTACCCTGTCAGCAACGACTATCTAGATGTTAGTACCCATTCTTTAACTTGTACCGAACTAAGGTAATTCTGACCCACTTCCCCTTCTGCTTATGATTTTAGATCTCATGATGTTACTTTGTAGTTTTAAATCATAGCAACAGACACTTATGATTGATGTGCTGACTGATGGTATAAAAACCCCTGCAACCTTACGCTGTCCTCCCAATAGCCATTTTTAGCTTTCTGTGAGACAGTTGGCCAGCCAGCCGGCAGGCTAATAAAGACTCTCAGATTTGAACTTCTCAGTGGTGATGGGTCTGTTAAGTTGCACCCCACAACAATTTTACTTTCACTTTCCTTTTCTCATTTACTTTTTCCATTTCAGAAAATGTCACTAAAGATAAAAAAATGATGCTTAAAGACTAAAGTCATAGGGGATTCTTAATTTAAAAGATGTCTTAGTTATTTTGACCAAGAGAGTGTTTTTTTCTCCTCTTCCTCATACTGTAAAATGAATGCATCATGTTGACAGCATCAACAACTCAAAGAAAATACAATTCCAGTAACTTCTGATGGTAAGAGAGCACAGAAAATATGAATTTAAAATGCCAAAAGGGTCTGAGGTGATAGATATGCCAACTACCCTGATTTGATCAGTATGCATTCTATGCATGTATTGCAATATCACTCTGCACCCACAAATGTGTACAATTACTATATATCAAGTAAAAATAAAAATATATAATCTGTCAGAAGATTAATAATATTATAATCATTCAATTATTAATTTTACTGATTCAATTTTAACTAAAACATTTAACTAATTTAGTGCAGTAAGAAATGGAAAGTTAAACAATATTGCCATTAGGTCTTACTAAACTGTCAAGAATAATGAAATTATTCCAAATTTCTAACTATCCAGTGAGGTATATATTTGCATGAATATTGGTTTGACTGTTTTGCCTTTAATGTCTATTTTTGTAATAGTGGAAGCAAAAATGTTGTAATTTGAATTTTTGTGAAGGCAGAATATCTTCACAAATAAGAAAAGACTTGAATATCTAACTTTCCCTGGAAGCAGAACAGAGACAATTTTGTGAATGCAAGCTCTCTCATTTAAATGTACCTGAGTTCAAATAAACACGTCTCTTTAGCTTTTTTCTCAATTAAATGTGACCTTTTATTAGGATGCTCTCAGTCTACCTGCTTAACATAGCATCTTGGAGCCCATTATGGGAAAATCTGAGGGAGCATTGATGAAGCAATCCCGGATGTTCAAGTGGATTGATTTCATCAAATTGTTTCTACCTTACAAAGTTCAAGAGACTTTAATGAGAAACAGAGGGAGACATTCATAGACATCTCATACATGTACAAAGATTATGATTTAGAAAACAACAAAATTGATATTTTCACCCAGGTGGCATTTTGGAGACTATACAACAAAGACATTAAAAAGTTGTAAGCGCATGATAAGCTAAAGCAGAAAAAGTTATCAAAGTTTGTTAAAATGAAGGAAAAATACAAATAAGGAGAAGGTGCTGGGCTTGAGCTTCCCTAGATTAGAATAGTCAAAATCTGAGTCAGAGCAGTTAGAAGTACAATGGAGAAAAAAATAAACTGAATTAAATTGTGGTATCAGTTCATGGAATTAGTGACTGCTTTTGCTTGAAAGTTCTCTCCAAAACTATTGCTAAAATTTAGTTGTCATTGTATCAATATTCAAAATGGGGTCTTTCAGAGATGATTAGCTCATAAATCATAATTGAATAAATGCTATTGAGATTGTTTCCCTAAAAGAAAAAGGTTCAGTCCAATTTTTCTTTCTGTCTCATGAGCTTACTTACCTGTTGCCAGCGCTATGTTCTTGGATTTTTCAAACTCCAGAACCATGGGAAGTAAATTTTTTTTCTTTATATATTTTTGCATCTCAGGTATTCTGTTATAGCAGCAGAAAACAGATTAAGACAGTGTGTTAACCATCTTTCTGTTACTGTATCAAAATACCTAAGCTAAGTAACTTAAGGGAAAGGCTTATTTTGGCTCACCATCTTGGAGGTGTCAGTCCATGGTCAATTGGTACTGTTTCTTTTGGGCCTGCAGTAAGGCAGTACACAATGCAGCAAGCGCATGTTAAGAAAGCTTTTCCCTTCATGACAGCCAGAAAGCAAAGAGAAGCAGCTGGGCATAGTGACACATGCCTGTAATCGCAGAGACTCGGGAGACTGATGCAGGAGGATTGCAATTCATGGCCAGCTTCAGGAACTTAGCAAGGTCATAAGAAACTCAGTAAGAACCTCTCTCAAAATTATAAATCAAAGGCATTAGGGGTGCAGCTCAAAGTGCCCTGGGTTGAATTCCCAGTACAAAAAATAAAATAATATAACAAGGAGGAGGGGAACAAGGGGCTGGAAAAACAAAAGAGAGGAAAAGGAAGAGCCCAGAGTCCCACAATTCATTTTGAGGGAACACCCCTAGGGATCTAATGTACTCTCACCAGGGCCTACCTCTCAGTTTCCCCTGCCTTAAAATAGTGCCACAGGCTGCAGAGCAAGCCTTTGAGATTCAAACTATAGTAATGACTAATAATTTCATTTGCATGGAATTTATGACAGCCTCTGCTCTCCTTTCTTTCTTGGTCTAACTCTTTGAAGGGGAAAACAGAGGAAAAATGAAATGCTTATTTCCTTGGAGCCAGTTAAAGTGCCCTACAGGCAACATGCTCTTTTCAAATCTCATCTCATGAAGAGAGAGAATGCTTGGAGCAGTCCCTTGGGGGTACATAGCATAAAGAATCTCAAGAATGCCAGTTCCCTGAGAGAAGCGAGAAGTGACCAAAATTTACTGAATTCTTCTAATATGATGGCTAAGAAGGTCCACTTCATTCCTCGAGTACAGCTAACAGAAGGAGGGCAATACGATGATCACTGTCTTTAGAAATGTGTTGACAGCAGAGGTCTAATGTGGACTTCCAGACAGAAAGCAAGCCAAAGAATTGGAATCCCTAGAAAAGGGACAACTATAACAAATAACAACAACATTTCTTCAAATTTCTGATATTCTCACAGACTATTATATTTGTGATTTCTCATTAACTTTCATGAAATCATTGGCTTTAATGAAGGGCCTTATTCTTTGACTCATGAAGTAGATTGGTAGTTGGAGAACCTGTATCTAACTCAGTGCCATTTGGAAAAAGATATCCTCCAAGGATCCTTGAGGTTTTATTTGCTATAACCAGAATGGATAAACAAATGAAAAAAGGAAAGAAGGAAGAGAGGGAGGGAAAGAAGCGAGAGAGAAAGGAAGAGAGAGAGAGAGAGAGAGAGAGAGAGATAATCCCCATCTCGACATCAGAAGGCTCCAGGATGAAAAATTAAAGTAACACTTTGCTCTAGTCTGAATAGAATGCCTGGCAACACATAAAGCAAGCAGACATTGCACCCTTTAGGTTCACAGAAGTCCCGTGATTTGCCTGAGGTCATGCATTCAGCAAATTATGCAGTTAGAATGCAAGCCCGGTTGTGATCCACTCCAAAGTCCTTAATGACACTTTTTCATCACAGTGGCCAATGCAAGAGAATTTTAAGCTAATAATTAGAAAATGGACCTGTTAGAAATAAAGAACAATAATAATATGTAGCAAAAACATTTCTTATCATCTTTTAATACAATCAGTTTAATTGAAAAAGAAAAGTAAAATATAACAGAAAATAAAATATAGCATAAATATTTATTAGTCTAGTGAAGTAATTTGAATAAGGTAAAATTCTGGTGAAATATCTTAATTTCACTTGGGAGAGGATGATTTGCATGAGATAAATAGGCAAATACTTTTACGTGTCAGGTTGAGAAGAGTTAAGTTCTATTGTCACTAAATGGGTCCTATATCACAGCCCACTTTTATCTGTGTTTCACTGGATATATGTACAATGAAGTTCTAATCCCTAGTTTGTTATAAGTTCTATAATAAATCACTTCAAGGAATGTCTGAACATGAGTGTTCTAATTATACATTTGAGGCAATTGGTTCACATCAGTGGATATCATATACTGTTTTGTTACAGAACTACTTTTTAAAAATCAATTCTTAAGTTGGTTTCAGATAGGTAATACAGATTAAATTTCAGCAGGACAAATACCAGAATGTAAAGTGTTTTTTTTCTTTTGCTCTCGAACTCTTAGGTTTATATTTTAGAATAAGCCTAGCCTTTAACATGTGGAAAAATGATAATACAATGGAAGACACTTCGAAAAATTTCTTGATCTTGGAAGTACTGTTTTAAATAGAATTCTCAGGCTAATAATATTGTCGAATGATGAATATTGCATTGCCCATTTGAAGAGTTACCATACATGTATCATATCAAGGAACCAATGAAATTTTGCAGTAAAGAATGATCCTGTAATATGTATAATCAGAAAAATGAGAGTTTACATTCTATGTGTGATCTATCAAAATGAATCAATGCATTCTACTGCCATGTACAACTAATTATAACAAATAAAATTTAAAAATTAAAAAAAAAGAAAACATATGATACTCATGTATCATAAATGACCTTGATTTACTGTTTGTTTTTTGTTGTTCTTTTTTTTTTTTTTTCAGTGAAGTGAATGTCCCAATATGGGTTATACTGTGGGTTAGACAAAAGGAAATGAAGGGAAGGGAGGGGAATGGGAATTGAAAAGATAGTAGAAAGAATTGGATATAACTTTCCTGTGTTCATATATGAATACGCAACCAGTGAAACTCCACATCATGTACAACCACAAAAATGGAATCCTGATAAGAATAAGTTATACTCCATGCATGAATAATATGTCAAAATATACTTTACTGTCATGTATATCTAAAAAGAACAAATAAATAAATTTTAAAAATAAAAATTTTTAAAATTTTAAAGGGTAATAAAAAAATTTACCCTTTAAAAAATATGGGTTACAAACATGAATTCCACAAACCCAAGGTTAAACCCCTCAGTCTTCCTTCAGATTCTGAAAGAGTACCTATTATGTAATGACTGCTCAATAAAAATTGCTTCTATGAATTAAAAACTGAGTTTGGTAAGCACAGTTAACTGAGCACAAACCACAATTCATTTAAAGTACCATTTAAAAGGGAAAGAAGGTGATACAAAATATTCAGTTTTCTGAGGAAAATAAATTTGAGATAATATAAGTACACATCCAAAATTTTAAAAATACCTTGAAAATGATTTTTTCTCCCTTTTATTCCTTGACCACAAGCTAACTAAGACTTCCTCTTATCGATTCATCTCTCCATTTCTCAGCTCGTGTCTCAGTGGAAGACAGAAAAAGTGAAGAAAAAGGATATGTTAGAATCTTAGAGCTGCCACCCACCTACCTTGCTCCCCTCTTAGTCCTAGTCATATGCACAACATGGTTCTCAGCAACCCTCCTAGATTTCATGGAAACAGCTCCTTGCTGGGTACAGTAGCTCCCACCTGTAATCCCAGTGGCTGGGGAGGCTGAGGCAGGAGGATCAGGAGTTCAAAGCCAACCTCAGCAACTTAGCGAAGTACTAATTAACTCAGGGAGACCCTGTCTTTAAATTATATACATATATTTATATATGTGTGTGTGTGTGTGTGTGTGTGTGTGTGTATGAAATCACACACACACATATACATATATAAATTTAAAAAAAAAAAAAGTTCCTATATATGTATATATGTTTTGGGACACAACTTAAGAACAGACTAATCACCACTGAGAACAGCCCTGACCATAGGGTTGCAGGGGTTTTTGTACCATAAATCAGTATACCAATCATAAGTGTCTGTTTCTATGATTCAAAATTACAAACTAACATCATGAGATCTAAAATTATAAGCAGAAGGAGAAGCGGGTCAAAATGTCCTTACTTAGGTACAAATTAAAGAATGGTTACTAACAACTAGACGATCACTGTTGACATGACTGTTGACAAGGTACATTGTTTAGGAAAATAGGAATCAAAAAGAGAACAATTTTTCATTATATAAGAATTGCTATTTTGTGTTGCCAAATGTCATGCTAAGCAACTGTTGATGGGTACACAGGCTGGTTGTTCCCATGGGAGAAGTATTTCCTACATAACATGGAGTCTCAAGGTAAAATAGAGTCTGTTTAGTCATTGCCCATATAGCCTGATCTACTGGTCTATAACATTTCCATGGAGTCAAAGATGTCAAACCATCACCATATATATATATATATGATTTCCATATATATATATATATATATACACACACACACACACATATATAACATATATATACACACACACCCACACACACACGCACATATATATATATCTTCCTTATGTGATACCACACTTTTCACCTAGTAATTTTAGAGGTGCATATATTCATAAAGGAACTTTACAGGTAAAAAGAGTGGTATCTCATAGGGAAGATTGGTATTGCCTTACCTTTACATATAGAAAATAAATCATATAGATAAACAAACAGAATTTTTGTTTTCTTAGGTTCTAGCACCAAAAGCAAGGCATCAATTTTCTGAAATCTTCAACTGCTCAAATCCCTAATTTGACCCAGGTGTCCACACCATTGATTTAGGAGGATTCTCCATTTCCAAAATACAGGTGAGTTGAGGAGGAAACTTCAACTATTCCATCACAGTAAAAGAGGATGCATTGCTGCCATCCCATATCAAAAAATCATGATGGATTTTCATATAAACGTTTTTAGGATGTAATGCTAACTTTTGTCGCATTATTGACACAGTTCTTTACTTTGTGTACAATGTAACCAGACTTGGGGTGAAAACTCCAGCTGTACCATGGTGCATACACAACCTGACCCAGAAAAAGAGGCTGTCTATACTTATTTTCAAAAAGAAAATTACTGAGATTTCTCTATTGCAAAAGAGTATAAATATAGGAAATAGTCCAGAGGATAGCAATCAAAATGATGAATGAGTTAGTGTTTTATTTATGTGCAAATATAGATGAAGCATAAATTACACAAGAGAAACTTGCTGAGAGAAAAACAATTTGAGGAAATTGTATGATGGTGTATAGAATATGAAAGGCGTAGACATAAAGGCTAAAGAAATAATTTTCAAGGGTTAAAGGATTAATAGTATGGATAATGAGAATGCTCACAGAGTAAAATGGAAGCTGTCCCCTCTACTAATAAGAAACAGAGGAGCTACATAACTTGAATATGTCCCAGAAATCCAAAGCAGTTGAAGACATAGGAATATATACCCTAACAATAGATAATGCTCATGTTAGAGGAAATAAAACTGCATAGATTAGAGATCAACAATAATTCAGGTATGCTATCTAGATAAGTCTTTTTATTTATCATGGTTGTATTCTTTCATGAATAATGGACTTAACCAATTGTTTTATCATCTCTTCCTACTACTGGAAAAGCCTGTTGGAAACATTAATGTTTGGGTGACAAACTGCTTATGCTTTTCTCTGGGCATCTAAAAAATGAGCAGATGCATTATTAGCAGTTTAAACCCATAATTAGCTTATTTCCAATGACAAATAAAGAGCAATCCCACATATCCTCAATAGTCTTCAATGCAGTTCAATAAAAATATATTGTGAGCCATCGATACAATTAAAAATTTTCCAGCAGCTGCATTTCTTCAAAAAAAGTAAAAAGAAACAGGCAAACCAGTTTAATGAGACATTTTATTTGTCCCAATTTATGAAAAATATTACCATTTCTATTTGTGGTTCCAGTCACATGTCATCTACTCAATATGCAAATGTGAACAGGGTACTGTAAGGAACTAACAGAAAAGTAGAGGCATAATGTAAAGAAAATTTGTACATAGGTCATTAAAGAAACTTTCTTTTCTTTTGACTGAAGGTAATGGACATAATTGGACTTAGCTCTCTGCAGGTTATTTTACTGAGAAGGGAAAGGAGAACCATGGACATTGTGTATGAGCCAAGAGGAGAAAATCACCAAAATAGGAATAAATCTCTTTTTGTGTTTTGGAGATACGTTAATTTAGAAGAAAATTAATTTGTTATATCTCTTTTAAGAGAGTAATCAAAAATATATCAAAACATAATTTAAAAAAATTTTTAAAGTTAGCAACTGTAATGATGTTAAAATGTGACAAGAAAAGAAAATATTGTAATGAATATTATTTTAAAAAATGGTCAAGGACTGCACTTAAAAACATTTCTATGACAAAGCTGCTCAGATTCAAAATAATAGTTGCAGATCTTCATTCAGGATATTCCAATAATTACTTTCTTTATTTTAAAAGAAATTCTTTAGTGAATGCTATATACCATGAGTTTTTCTAGCTCCTGGGGATACAGCAAAAACAAAATGTGATGGGCTGACAGATCTGGCTCCATGAGAATGTTATAGGCTAGACTCTAAGGGAAATGACTAAACAGACTCCATTTTGCTCTGAGACTCCATGTTATGTAGGAAATAAGTTTCTCCCATGGGAACACCCCGCCTCTGTACCCATCATCAGTTACTTAGCATGACATGTTTAATAATATACAATGGCAACTCCTATGTAGTAAAAATTGCTCTCCTTTGACCTCTATTGCTCTTAACCAATGTACCATGTAAACAGTAATTGTGTGGATGTTAGCAACCATTCTTTAGTTTGTACGTAGGTAAGGGTCAGTTTGACCCACTTTCCCCTCTGTCGATGATCTCATGATGTTAGTTTGTAATTTTGAATCATAGCAACAGACACTTATGATTGATGTGATTTTTGGTATAAGAACCCCTACAACCCTGTAGACGGGGCTGTTCTCCCAATAACCATTTTTTGGGGCATTGTGTGAGACAGTCAGCTGGCCAGCTTAATAAAGACTCTCAAATTTGAACTTCTCAGTGGTGATTGGTCTGTTCTTAAGTTGCGCCCCATAACACAAAATAGGCAAAATCTAAATATGCTTAAGTAGATTTGCAAATTTATTTGTCTGCTAAGTCTTTGTTAAATGACTTTTTAAAGAACTTATTTCTTCATTAATGAACTTTATCTAGAGTTACTTTTTTTTTTTTTAGTGGTTTGATTCATTTATTCACAAAATCTCAGCATTAATACTATATTTCAGCTGGCTAATTATCTTACATGTGTTTTTTTATTGTAAACAAATGGGATACATGTTGTTTCTCTGTACATGGAGTAGAGTTACTCTTTTAAGGGAATATATTCAATATAATTATCAGTCTCAAGAAATCTGGAACTTTTTTTTATCTATCTCTGATTCTAATTCAGTATATAACAATATCTTCTGTATTACTTAATGATAACATTGAGTAGAATTAAATTAAATCAAATTGAATTGGATATAATAGAGTAGAATATATTGCACTGATAAAAATAACAGAAATATCTATTAAAAATCAATGCAAAACAAAATAAAAACATTATAAGAAAGGAAAACTACAGACCAACATTTCTGATAAACAGAGATGCAAAATTCCTCAACAAAATATTAGTAAATCAGGGCTGGGGATATAGCTCAGTTCATAGAGTGCTTGCCTGTCAAAAACAAGGTCTGGGGTCAATCCTTAGCACCACACACACACACAAAAAAAATTAGTAACTCAAATCTATCAATATTTAGAAGGAATTATGTAGCATAACTAAATGAAATTTATTATATGAATATAAGATTAGCTCAACATGTGGTAATCAATTAATATAATCAATCATATAATCAAACTAAAGAAAAAATTTCTCTGATTCTATCAAGTGACTCAGAATAAAAATATTGACATATAATTATATTATGATGAAAACTCATATCAAACTAATTATACAGGAGAACTTCCTTGACTTGCTTAAGGATATCTATAAAGAACCTGTAGCTAACATAATACTCAATACTGAGAAACTAGATGCTTTCCCACCGGGAACCACACCTACACAATTTCACATTAGAAATCATAGCAAATGCAATAAGACAAGAAGTGGAAATTAAAGATATATGCAATATGAAGAAAGAAGTCAAATTTCATTTGTTTAGAGATGACATGATTGTATAGAAAATCCCAAAGAATCTTTTGGACAAATATATGATAATAACACATAAGAAGGATACAAAGTTAACATGCAAGTAATTTGTGTTCCTTTATACACAATGAGCAACAGAAATATAAGGTAAAAAGACAATATCATTTACCTTAGCCTCCAAAATAATAAAATACTAAGGCATAAATCTTACCAAATATGGAAAGGATTTATATTAAAAAACTATAAAACTCAAATCAAATATATCAAAACATATCTAAATAAATGGAGAGATAGTCTATATTTACAGATAGAAAGATTTAATATTGTTGAAATGTTCTTCTCAACTTGTTCTATAAATTTCAAGTAAATCATAAAAATTTCAGCAAGTTATTTTATGATTATCAAAAAATTACAGTGTTTCTGTAAAAGAGTCAAAGATTCAGTATAGTATAGCCAGCATTATACTGAAGAAGAAAAGCAAATCAGAGGACTAAAACTAAATGACTTCATGATTTTGTACCTTAATAATAAATAATTATAATATTAAAATAATATTTACAATAATCAAGACAGCTTTATATTTGCAATAAACACATAATAATAGAACGAGAATAGTCAAAATAGATCCACTCAAATATAGTCAACTAGCCTTCAACAAAAGAGCAAAGATAAATAAATCAAAAAAGGATAAGTGTTTACAATAAATGGTGCTAGCATGATTGTACATCTATATGCAAAAAAAAGTGAATATAGATAAAGAAGTTGCATTTTCATAAAAAAATAAAATCAATCATGATCTAAGACTTTAAAAATTACTGGCAGATAATATATAAGAAGAGCTAGATGACCTTGGTTTTATGGTGAGTTTTAGGTATAAAATCAAAAACATGTAAATTATTAGAAAAAAAATTAGCCTTGATAAAATTGAAAATACCTGCTCTGTAACAAACATTATTAATAGAATGAAACAAGCCATGTACTATAGAGAAATGCTTACAAAATACATACTACCCTTAAAATTCAGAAATTTTTTTTTAAAGTTCAAAAAAATATGGGACTGGCATGTAATTCAATAGTAGAGTATTTTACTAGAATATGCTCAAGGTTCTGGGTTCAATATAAAGCAGTGCAAAAGGCAAAAAAAAAAAAAAAAAAAAAAAAAAAACAAGAAAACAAACAAAAAACAACCAGCCAAATGTTCTGACATAAGTCAAATGTGCTGACATGCGCTTCGTCAAAGAAAATATACAGAGGGAAAATAAGTATATAAAGAGAAATTCAGCATCATTTTTCATTAGGAAACTGCAGATGAAAACAACAATGAAATACCCCTACCTACTTATTAGAATGATATTTTAGTCAGCTTTTACACTGTTGTGAGTAAAGGACCCATCTAGAACAATTGTAAAGGAGAAAGATTATTTGAGGGTTTAGGGTTTCAGAGGTCTTAGTCCATAGAAATTCAGCTCCATTCCCCAAGGGTTCTAGGTGAGGCTAACCGTCATGGTGGAAGAGTGTGGCAGAGGGAAGCAGATCACATGATGACTAGAAAGCAGAGAGAGAGAGAGAGAGACTCCATTCTCCAGAAACAAAATATATACCCCATAGCCACACAACCAAAGAATCCACTTCCTCCAGTCATACCCCACCTGCCTCCAGTTACCACTCCATTAGTCCCATCAGGGATTAATTCACTAATTAGATTAATGCTATAACCCAATCATTTCTTCTCCAAACTTTCTTGAATTGTCTCACACATGAGCTTTTGGGGGACCCCTCACATTCAAACTATTATGAATGGCTAAAAGCCAAAAAGCTGACAATAACAAGTGCTGACAATGAAGTATAACAACAGGAACTCTCATTCTTTGCTGGTGGAAATGCAAGATGATACAGTGGGTCCACTTTGGAAGATGGTTTGACCTTTATTTACAAAGCTAAACATATCTCTACCTTATATATGGTCTAGTAACTATACTTCTATGCATTTACCCAGTTGAGTCGCAAACTTATGTACAAAAAAATATCTACACTCAAATGTTTATAGCAGTATTACTTATAATTAGTCTAAGTGGAAACAGTTAAGATACTATGTTCTTCAATAAGCAAATGAATGAACAAACTAGTACATCAAACAATGGAATAATATTTGGTGATTAAGAATGTGATTTATCAAGTCTCAAAAATATATGGCATACTTAAACACATAGTATATTTAAATGAACACTGCATTTAAATTGATATGCTGAGATACATATTGTAAGTGAATGAAGATAACCTTAAAATGATATATAGTGTATTGTTTTAAGAGAAAAACTCAATGATTGTTCAAGCAAGGGGCAAGGGTGAGAGGAGCGAAAGGATAAAGCACAATGTTTCAAAAACCAAAAACCTCAAAACCATAAAGAAAAAAATCTTCAGAATAATGAGAATATGTTAAAGTGACTCAGGAGCCAACTGAAAGGATCCTAATGGCCAAAACTGGAAAAATTGAAACAACAAAATAAAATAGTATTGAACTGCAACCCAAAGAGTAAGAAACAAATATCCATGAATCCAAACTGACATAAATAATTAAATAAATTTATACATGGGAGGTAAGGGAAAAATCTCCCATGCAGAAAATTTCTGAATAATTTATATAATCTATTCTATAGGAAGGGAAGCATATCTTTCCAATTCCTAAACCTGAGCTGAATGTAGAACTTTGTTCTGAAAAATAAAGTATGAAAAGGAGGAAGAAAGAATAAAAGTGGAGAAAGCTGACAAACCCTGCTTCAGCCAGGTAACCAAAATGAACATCAATAATCATAAATCAGGTAGGTAGTCTGTGCCCTAGATATGATGCGATAAAAATAACAAACTTATAACACCAAAATAAAATGAGAAAATCATGAAATTTCAAAAGAGGGATATCCTGTCATATACCTAACTAGTATTCCTGAAATTGCTGAGGTCATCAGAAACAAGGAAAGTGCTAGAAATTATAAAAGCCAAGAGGAAATTAAAGAATACTTACCTAAAACATAAAATGATCATTAGGTAAAAACTAAGGAAATCTGAAATACTTATAGATTTTAGTTACTAATAATATATCCATATTGATTCATTCATTGTTAACAAGAAGGGAAACTGGAAGGGTGGTAGAGAGAAGATGTATGGGAATTCCTGTACTGCTGGCTCAATCTTTCTATAGATCTAAAATTGTTCTAAAAAGAAAACTTGTTAATAAAAATCAATATTCTGAATAATCAATTGACACATTTATTCTTTAATATGAGTACAATCAATTTTTGGAACTAACCTAACTAATAGACTGTGGATATTAGTGATACCCAAAACAGTTCAGAGTCAAGAAAATTCAACCTGAAAAAATATGTCATCCTTACTCATTTATTACAAAAACTATAATTCTACAATTCTTTATATTCTTACTAGAATTTAAAAATTTTTTTTTTTTTTGAAATGATAATATTTTATTATTGAAGAAAGGTTTCAGAAATAGTTACATATATCTGAATAATTCCTAAGCATATCTCTTTAATAGCAAGACAAGCAATTCAAAAGTGTGTGAGGAGAAACTGATACATTTGTAAAACAATAATATGGTAAATTAATCAGTTTTCTGGAACCTCATTAACATCTGCATAGTGACTTCTCTTTTTTTTTTTTTTTTTTTTTTATTTTTTATTGTGAACAAATGGGATACATGTTCTTTCACTGTTTGTACATAGAGTAAAGGCATACCATTTGTGTAATCATACGTTTACATAGGGTGATGTTGGTTGATTCATTCTGTTATTTTTTTCCCCTTCCCCCCACCCCTCCCATCCTTCTTTTCCCTCTATACAGTCCTTCCTTCCCCCATTCTTGCCCCCCTCCCTAACCCTCACTCTAACCCTAAAACTAACCCCTCCCACACCCCATTATGTATCATCATCCACTTATCAGCGAGATCATTCTTCCTTTGGTTTTTTGAGATTGGCTTATCTCACTTAGCATGATATTCTCCAATTTCGTCCATTTGCTTGCAAATGCCATAATTTTATCATTCTTTATGGCTGAGTAATATTCCATTGTATATATATGCCACAGTTTCTTTATCCATTCATCAACTGAAGGGCATCTAGGTTGGTTCCACAATCTGGCTATGGTGAATTGAGCAGCAATGAACATTGATGTGGCTGTATCTCTGTAGTATGCTGATTTTAAGTCCTTTGGGTATAGGCCAAGGAGTGGGATAGCTGGGTCAAATGGTAGTTCCATTCCAAGTTTTTTAAGGAATCTCCATACTGCCTTCCAGAGTGGTTGCACTAATTTGCAACCCCACCAGCAATGTATGAGTGTACCTTTTTCCCCACATCCTCGCCAACACCTGTTGTTGCTTGTGTTCTTGATAATCGCCATTCTGATTGGGGTGAGATGGAATCTTAGGGTGGTTTTGATTTGCATTTCTTTTATTACTAGAGATGTTGAACATTTTTCCATATGTTTGTTGATTGTTTGTAGGTCTTCTTCTGTGAAGTGTCTGTTCATTTCCTTAGACCATTTGTCGATTGGATTATTTGTAGTCTTGGTGTTGAGTTTTTTGAGTTCTTTATAGATTCTGGAGATTAGTGCTCTATCTGAAGTATGATTGGCAAAGATTTTCTCCCACTCTGTAGGCTCTTTCTTCACATTGCTGATAGTTTCCTTTGCTGAGAGAAAGCTTTTTAGTTTGAATCTATCCCAGTTGTTGATTCTTACTTTTATTTCTTGTGCTATGGGAGTCCTGTTGAGAAAGTCTGGTCCTAAGCCGACATGTTGAAGATCTGGACCTACATTTTCTTCTATAAGATGCAGGGTCTCTGGTCTGATTCCGAGGTCCTTAATCCATTTTGAGTTTAGTTTTGTGCACGGTGAGAGATATGGGTTTATTTTCATTTTGTTGCATATGGATTTCCAATTTTCCCAGCACCATTTATTGAAGAGGCTATCTTTTCTCCATTGCATATTTTTGGCCCCTTTGTCTAGTATGAGGAAATTATATTTGTTTGGGTTTGTGTCCGTGTCTTCTATTCTGTACCATTGATCTACCTGTCTATTTTGGTACCAATACCATGCCGTTTTTGTTACTATTGCTTTGTAGTAAAGTTGAAGTTCAGGTATTGCAATACCCCCTGCTTCATTTTTCCTGCGAAGGATTGCTTTAGCAATTCTGGGTTTTTTATTCTTCCAGATGAATTTCATAATTGCTTGCTCTATTTCTGCAAGGTACATCATTGGGATTTTAATTGGAATTGCATTGAATCTGTATAGCACTTTTGGTAGTATGGCCATTTTGACAATATTAATTCTGCCTATCCAGGAACATGGGAGATCTTTCCATCTTCTAAGGTGTTCTTTAATTTCTTTCTTTAGTGTTCTGTAGTTCTCATTGTAGAGGTCTTTCACAAGTATCTTTATTTCTACAACTGTAGTCCAGCAACTATCCTCATTCTTTTTCCCACTTTTAACTAATCTTGAAATATTTCTATTAATTGCTTCTGTCTCCTTATTTTCCACTCATTCTTTCATCCACAATAATCTGGTTTCTGCTCCAATTACTCTTCCAAAGTCAATAATGGTCTACCTGCTACCAAAACCAATAGGAACAATCTTTATTTTTTGGAAGCATTTGATGCATTATCTATTCCTTCCTTTTATAAACATTCTCTTTCTTTGCATTCATCATATTTCATTCTACTGGTTTTATTCCTACCTCCTTTGCTTGCTTCTTGCTGTGTGTGTGTGTGTGTGTGTGTGTGTGTGTGTGATTCCTATCCTGTCCTTAAAGGTTATTTTCCATAAAATTTAGTTTAGCAAATTGTTTTTACTCTACATTTCTCTCTGTATGAAATTACGTTAACTCCTATGACTCTAGTAACTACTTTAATACTGATGTATCCCAAATTTCTATCTCCATTCCAGAGCCCACTCCTGAATCTAAGATAATATTATCCTACCAATACTGGTATTTCCACATGACACAGTCACTTTTGCCTATAAAAATCAACATGTACCAGAATACCCTATATTTGTCTTTCTCCCGAACTCATTATATTCCTGTTCTCTATGTCTGTACCACCTTGTATTCATGATAATCAATTATACCCTTACCTCTAATATTAAATCATTCCTTAATTCTTTGCAACATGTGTCCAAAACTTTTTCAAATCCTTTTACTTATATTCATTCCTAGCATTATCATCCTATCATATCTCTTGCCTAATTTCTTACAACCACTGCACACTGGTCCCCACAGATTCACACTTCCTTCTTCCAATCCATTTTGCACTTTATCTCATCATTCTCTAATTTAAGACTCATTGGGTATTCCCCTTTGCTGTTGGTTTGAGGGCTTGGGTGATCTTATTTTGCCTATAAGGCCTTTCAAAACTAAGATACTCCTTAACCCTCCAGTCAATATTTAGGACAATAAGTGAAACACAGAAATACTTGGTAAATGGATGGATGGATGGATGGCTGGATGGATGAAAAGAAGTAACTCAGTAAAAAAAACTGGAGAAGTAAAAAATCTATTTAAACTCAGATATTAAAAAAAAAAAAAAACTCTTCAAACTGAATTACTGCTTGCCTACTCTTTTTGATTCTAATACATAGGTCAGAAATAACCTTGGTTTCTGTGAGTGTGAAAAATTCATAAATAATACCTACCATATCCATGTTTAATGTGAAGATTTTCCAAGTGAGCATTATTGCTTTCATTTGCAATAACCATGTTAATCACCTAATACTGTGTTTGAACTAAACATGAATAAACAGGACCAAAATTCCAACACATCAAAGGACTCAAGGTTGATAATAATAGCTTGAAAGTAATCAGAGAAATGGCTAAGGGAAGACTTCTCAGCAACTGAAGGATAACTAAAGAGGACATATCACGAGGCTATCACTGCAAATTTAAAACAGAATGTTGCCAGAATCAAACTCCTGTCTCAGGCATCCTTCAGACTCGACAATTGAACAGTCCAGGAAGAGATCAAAGTGTTAAGGGAACAAATCTAGAGCAGTTTAGGAAATTCTGAGTATTAATAACAGCAAAATATATAGAATAATTGAGGAAAGATCAGAGATGTCCTGCAGTGCATATGAGTAGAAGAGGATTGAAAAATGAAATTGGTATGAAAAACTTAGAGGTCAAAAATACATATCATATTTTCTCAACTTTTTCATTTCAGAGCAATAATAGTTAAACAGCTTTGGAATATCTTAATTTTACTTTTTCTTTTGATTATATTTTAAAATGAAATAAAAAAATCCACATTAAAACTACCAAATATATTTCTTTAAAATATATAACCTTAGTGTCTTATGTTGCAGATACAGAAACACACTAAAATGGCATTAAGGGTATAATGAATGTTATAATTAAAGAAATACAGTAACAGCTAAAATGTTTCTTTTGACTAAAGTTCCACCATTTCTTATTATTTATTATTGTTTGCTTTGTTTGGTTTTGTAAATGAATACACTATCAAAGAGGGAATGGTTGGTTGTTAATCCATTCATTTTGAAAATTCTACGTATTTTATCTTTCTTCACTAATGTCATGACCATTTAGATCAACTGCAAATAATTGGACTGGGAAAAAACTATTTTAAATAACCTAGTTGTAAGGGTCCAAATCACCACATTGTTGCAAATCCTCTACTTGATCTTTTTCTAAATTGATTTAACCTACCCCATGTTAGAAAACCCTTGAGTCCAGGAGTCTGGTTCAGCTTTTGTTATCCCCACACATTGCATAGTAATAAACAAAGGAAATTCTTCTAAGTGTTTCAAAAGTACTTGTGGGATGAATGAGTGAAGCAAGAGCAAAAGAAATAAGTCTCTTCATTCTCTGTTTACCTTGTCCCAGGATTACTTCTAAATGACTGAATGGAAGGAATGGATTTAAACATACTCAACCAGCTATCTCCCTAGCCCGCCCCCCCCACCGTCAACCTACTGAATTACTAATTTCTGGAAGGTGTGAGGTCCTTTGGGTATGCCTTTTTCTCTACATTCCTTTTTTTTTTTTTTAATCTATTACTACAGATTCCCCATTTTCTCATTCTTTCTGCAGACATATATGCCCATAACAGCTTTCAATACATAAAGTCGTTGGTACAAATAGTGCCCTCTTTGATGAAGAAGACTGTACTTGACAGATTAATGATATTAAATTATTTAATAACCTCCTATCTTTAAATAAATGGTAAGAGATGCAATTTATTAGTTTATTTTTAGTACTTAGACTTTGTGTAGACAGTTAATACATAGGAAGGAATTGCAGTGAACTCATTTCTGCCTCAGGAAGTAGAGTTGAGCTTTCTTCTCCCAACATTGAATATTTATTTGAATTTCCATGCAAAGTCAAGTGCCAATTACATTAAAATAATCTAGACACCTTTAAAATCTGAAGGTCTATTCAGTGGGTAAATTGAACTCCAAATTTTATGGAAATAGTGATTTCATAGACGTCTGTGGTAACTTGTTCCCTTGGCTAATGTACCCATTGAACAAAACAACACAGATGCAAAATTTTATGGGAAAAATTATACTCGGTAGCCATAAGTGGAAATATTGTCTGGATTCTCAGCTGTTTTTTTCTTAAAAAAAAAATCTCAGGTAGCATGAAGTAAAATCTATAATTGGGTTTATGTCTTCAAAGACTAATTATTCCAAATTTTAGAAAACAATCTTATTTATTCATTTAAATTTATAAAGAGTGAAAATTTAGTTAAGTGCTTTCTGTTCATATCTGTAACTCTTAACTTTTTGTTAGATTTTTATTATTTTCATTCTGGGTCCTGGGCATTTTTTGAGTTATTTGAATTAATATTCTCTGAGGGTAGTGATTTTTATTTTGTTTTGTTTTGTTTTGTTTTGTTTTACATGCTTCCAGATGTACTACCTAACATCCTAAAATATATTTATCTACTTAATTATATACTGTTTCTATTTGTTATGATATTCACGGTCATTATACAATGTAGTTTTTGTAAATTTCAGCAATGTGTTCCTCTCCTTTAGATATATTTTTTCAAAGTTGAATACTGTGACAACAGGTATGAAGATTGCTACAGCCACAGAAAATACCTTAAGTCATACTGAAAGTTCTAGATGATGGTGGCTGGCTGCTTCTCATTTAAGTACGAATGCTAAAGATCATTACTTGTTATAGAAGAACAAAAATGTATCTAGCACTACTTTAAAAGATGCATTTTTCTGAATAATCTTAAGGAAATGAATGCCTTGGGGAAATTTATTATTGATTCATAACATTCATTTTTAATACATTTTATATTCTAGCTCATGTTGTACAACTTTCTTCTTAGGCCTAAAGCAAAAATCCTCGTGACTGCTTATCTCTGAGTGGGCAGTCATTTTCTTTCTCTCTTTAAACATCAGTTTAATCACTAAATGTAGGTTGACTGAAATACTCAAAAGCAGGAGAGTTTATTTTTTCAGACCCTCTATACCCATAGTGTGTTCCATATCACTTTGTAAAAGTAGCAGGAGAAACTAATAGGGGTCATTCTAATGAGTTGTTATGGTTTGGATGTGAGGTGTCCCCCAAAAGCTCACCTGTGAGACAATGCAAGAGGTTCAGAAGAGAAATGATTGGGTTGTAAGAGTCTTACAATCAGTGAATTAATCTCCTGATAGGGATTAACTGAATGGTAACTGAAATGGTAGGGTTGGCTGGAGGAAATTTGAATTGGGGCATAGCTTTGGGGTATATATATTTTATATGAAGAGTGAAGTCTCTCTCTCTCTCTCTCTCTCTCTCTCTCTCTCTCTCTCTCTCTCTGCTCTCTGATCATTATGTGAGCTGCTTCCCTCTGTCACATGCTTCCTCCACATTGTCCTGCCTCACTTTGAGTCTTGAGGAATGGAGCCTGCTGTCTATTGATGGAGATCTCTGAAACCACAAGCACCTGAATAAATCTTTTCTCCTCTATAATTGGGCAGGTCAGGTAAATTACAGCAGTGAAAAAACTGACTAAAACAGAAATTGGTACCAAGAAGTGGGGTTGTCGTTGTGACTAATATGATCATGTAGTTCAGAAGCTTTTTGAGATGTTTGGAATTGGTGGGAGGAATTTTGAGATTTTTAGGAGTGCAAGCTGGAAGTGCTTTAGATTATTGTAAGCAGAGTTTAATGGCTGAATCTGGTGGGAGCTCCAAAGACCAAAATTCCTATAGGACCATGGACAGTGAAGACAGGGCTCAAGAGGGCTTAGAGGAAAAGGAGGACAGTATTGGTAATTGGACTAGAGGCCATTCCTGTTATGTTCTGGCTGAAAGTTGTCTTCAGTTTGCCCAGTCCTGAGACTTTTTGTGAGGTTGATTTAAGAGTGATGGATTTCTTAAGCTGGTGGAAGAAATTTCCAGGGAAGCATAGCATTCAGGCAGTGGCATGGATACTGCTGGTAGGTTTTGGCCAAATTTATTGTGAAAATCAGGAGCAGAAAGCTGAGCAGAAAGATTTGGAAACCGTGAACTTGAAAGGTCAGAATAAAACTAGGGGTAAGGAAGTTGCAGTTGTTAAAGACATTGATGCCATTAAAGAAATGCTAAAGACTTTGTTGAGGGACAATAAGAAAGATGTCTTGAGGGCTTCTCAGGAGTTGGCAAGACTACACCCATCTCTAGCTCAAGAGAGTAAAAGTGGAAATTTTCTTAAAAAGAGACCAGTGTAGGATCCTACTTGCATGAGGGGACCTAGGAAACTGCAGTCAGGGTCCCTGGAGACTTGGCTACTGCTCTAAATAGCGGCAGACTTGGGTGTCAACCCCGTCATTCTGGGGTTGCAAGAATGCAGGATGACAAAGTTAGGGGGTCATGGAGCCTTCCACCAAGATTTCAAAGAAAAATAAGGTCTGGGAGGCTAGAAAAAGTTCAGCAGGGTCCAAGTCTCTATACACAACCCCTGAGAGGACAAAGCATGAAGATGTGAGGAGGAAGCCAAAGCTGCATCGAGATTAAGAAATGCCATTAACACGGGACATCATCCTAGAAAAGCTGCAGGAATCAAGCAGAAACAAGCCAACAGAAAGATCACTTGGGTTATAACCAACAAGATCAGAGTGGTGGAGCTACACAAGCCATTTGAAGAGAACATCATGATGCCATGTACTCCTGATGTACTCCTGATGTGGAAGTACAGGATATGTTTGTTCAGCTGGATTTCCGTCTTACTTTGGTCCTATTCCTTCTTTCTATGCCCCTACTTTTGTAAATGGAAATGTTTACTCAGTATCTTTATATATTGGATATTTGTAAATTGCTTTTAATTTTATAGGAGCTCACAATGAGAGATTGCCCTTGAGCCTCAGAGAAGATTTTCAACTTTAACTTTGAGCAATCTTGGATCTATTGAGACAATGGGACTCTTGGGCATGAACTAAATGTATTTTGCATTGTCAGATGAGTGTAAGCCTTTGAGGGCCAGGGGCGGAATGTTATGGTTTGGATGTGAGGTGTCCTCCAAAAGCTCACATGTGAAACAATGCAAGGTTCAGAGGAGAAATGATTGGGTTGGAAGAGTCTTACAATCAGTGAATTAATCCCCTGATAGGGATTAAGTGAGTGGTAACTGAAGTGGTAGAGTGTGACTTGAGGAGGTGGAAATCGGGACATGGCTTTGGGGTATATATTTATATCTGGCAAGTGGAGACCTCTCTCTCTCTGTTTCCTGATTGTCATGTGAAGCTGCTCCTCTGCCACACTCTTCCTCCACGATGTCCTGCCTCACCTTGAGCTTTCAGTAATGGAGCCTACTGTCTACAAATTGAAACCTCTGAAACTGTGAACTCTCAAATAAACAAAATTGTCTGGTCAGCAAAAAAACTGACTAAAACAGTGTTGATCAAGCAATACAAAACTTTAGTTCAGAGAAGGAATAAATTCAAAAGACCAACTGTACATCATGGAAACTATAGTTAATAACAATTAATTTCAAAAATAAAGTCCTTATAATGACTCTAGTTTAAATATTGAAGAGTCATTTTGATATTTGTATAATTAAACTGTCCTAATTTCCTAGTTTCAAAATCAGTTTTTCCACCTAGGCACACTTGATTTTTTTCTATGTGAATTGATTAAGGTTGTTATAAATTTATCTATACCCTTCTCTATAGCATTTCTTTCAAGCATTCTCTCCTTTCAGCACTTTCCTTTCACCAGCACTCTGGTGTTGTAGTCTTCTTTAAGCCTTCTTTCATTTCCTCCTCTCTTCAAATCCACACAAATGTAGCTCCCATTCTCACTGCTGCTGGATTATCAATGGGATTTGAAGCTCTCATGGAACAACTCTTCCCTTTCTCTTCTTGCCTCCCCAGATATGGAATTTGACAATTTCCCTTTGTGTTTCATTAAAATAATCCTAATTTAAATTTTTTTAAACTGAAAATACAAAGCATAGTGGACTTTACCAGAGGTCTTAGTATCAGAAAGGGTTCTATATCAAAGTAATACGAGCACTAGGTATCTGGTTCATATATATTTTAGCTATTTGTCCAGCCTCATCTACCACTGTAAGGCAAGATCACACCTCCTAGCGAGATTCACCTCTTTCCATCATTCCAAGCTAACTTCTCATGTAAAGTTTGAGCAATATTTTTAAAAAAAATTTCCACTAATTAACCCATAATTTGAAAATTTCACTTTTAAGCCCTTGGGCAACTGAGGTTACTTTCCTTGCAAAGACAATTCCCTTCCTACAAAAAACAAAAACAAACAAAAAAACCCCATAGGGTCATCTGTTAAGGTCATAATTTCTATTACTGTAGGTGACATTTTCCATACCTTATAATGTCTTTAAAATAATGATTAATTATCCTTACTAACTATATGTTTTCATTAAGAAAATAACTGCATAGTGATGAATTCCATTCAGTTGAAAAACTGACAAACTAGTGAGTTTACTTCTGTCATATGAAAGGAGTTCAGAGATGGGCTGGTGTAGCAGAGATGAAAGTGTTTAGAACTCTGGATTCCATCTTATCCTCACTCCAAAGTCTTAAATATTTGTCTCCTCATAGTCACAATGTCACAGGAAAAGAAACATCTCTAAAAAAGTGTCTGAGGAGTTCCCAGAGAAAAGAGAACTTGACTCAGAAGCAGAGGGCTCTTGGCATACGTGATGGAAAAAAAATTTTCAACAGGTGCCAGTCAGGCAAAGACAGAGGTTTATTTAGGAAGTAGACATTCAAGAAAGAAAGGCATTAAAGGGGAAATGCTGGCCACCTTGAGAGTGAGAAATGCAGTTCTGGAGTTCTAAGTGCTCCTTTTAAAGGAAACTTGGTGAGGATGGAAAGGTATGTAAAAATTATATCCCATGAGCTCAACATGTATTTTGGTAATCCAGTCAATATCTATATCTTTAATTATTTAATTTAATTTGGAGCTTGCTAATTTGTTTCCAAAAAGTGATTCTGATAACCAGTTTTGCAAATCATTACATAATGTCATGCAAAGGCTGAACTATCCAACAGTCAACATGAAGCATTCTGTTCAGACATGTTATAAAGGGCAGAAGCCCACCGTGACCAGGCCTGGAAACACAACCTGGCAGTTGAGGTAAGCTACAAAGTGCAGGGCAAATGGTTTCAATTATGGAATTCAAAGGCAAAGGATGCTGACAGTACTTGTGGCTGAGTAGGACTCTAAAACAAAGGGACTTCTAATAGCAGTTGTTCAATATTTTGAAAATTAATAGACAATAAATACTTTTAAAATTTTTAAACAATAAAGAAAATTATCATTTGTAGATTTATGTATTTTATGCAATTTTATACTTAAATAGAATAGTAAGACAATAATTCACTAAATGTCAGGAAGTAAAATTCACATAATGTATATATTATTTATATATTATATATATATATACATACATGCATATATTCATGCATTTTTTTTTTTTGCTGTGTTGGGGATCGAACCCAGGGCCTTGTGCTTGCAAGGCAAGCACTCTACCAACTGAGCTATCTCCCCAGCCCTATATTCATGTAATATTATAAACAGTAACCAGGAATAAGACATGAAGCAAGATTCCATTTATATTGGCAATAAAAAGATAAATATGTGTAAATTATCTTAAAAATAATCTTGAAAAAAACATACTTAGGAGACTAAAGTATTATTGGACTTAAATGAAAACATAAAAATGTATGATTTGCTCTGAGAGGGGAAGATTCAATATCATAAGGAAAAGTATTCCTCCTTAGAAATTATATAAATTTATCAGCAAACTCTCTAGGTGTATTTTCCATTAATAAGATGATTAAAAAATTGTAACAAGAACAAAGAAAGAGCAATATGATAGATAATACTAGCAAATATTAAAACATTTTAAAATTTCCATAATTCAAGGTACACTGTATGAGTAAACAGAATCAAGAGGAACAGGCTAGAGTAAGAAAGTACAAAATACAAATGAAAATTAAGAGCATGATTAAAATGGCACTTTAAATCAAAATAATAAGAGATGAAAGTATTATTAAATATATGGTAAAATCAAATATTTAAATGTCAAAAATTAGGAGTTCAGATTTGGAAATAAGTGGTTTTCGAAAATTGCAAAACTTCACTCATAATAAAATAACACAAAATAAAATGAAGGTACTGTTTTCTAGCACTCTACAAAGATATCAACATTTGATAACAATGGGAAAATTTGGACTCTCATTGTTCATGGGAGGGTGACTTACTCTAAACGGTCTGTGGGAAATTCTTAGAAATCTACCAAAATTATCATTGCACTTATTCTTTGACCGAGTAATTCCATTTTCAAAATTTATTTTTCAGGTACTCATGTAAAATGATTGTGCTAGTTTTCTATCATTGCTGTAAAAACATTCCCACAAACTTAAAATTGAAGAAAACATATTTATTGTCTCACAGTTATGTAGGTGTAATAGATTTGGCTGGGTTTTTAGTTTAGATGTTCACAAGGCCAAATTCAAGGTTTTGGCAGGGTTGTACTCTATTGTGGAAACTCTGGGTGAAAATATGTTTTCTGTGCATTCAAGGTTGGCAGAACTCAGTCCTTCACAGTTTTAGGAATGAGAACCCCATTTATATGATGGATGAATTGTATCACAAATGGCTATATGCTGGAAAGAGTAAGCAGCCTCTAAAAGCTGCCTGCCTACATTCCCTGAATCCTAGTTTACTCCCTCCATCATAAAAGTCATAAAAATTGGTCAAGTCCCTTTCATACCTCGAATTTCTTCCACCTCTTCTTCCATGTTGTTTTACTCCAATTGGTTCTTCTCCCTTCCTGTTCCACTTTTTCTTTTATCAAGATGTCTTTTTTTTAATCTGTGCGTTATAGTTACATATAGTATCAATGTTCATTTTGACATAATTATACAAGCATAAAATATAATTTGCTGTAATTCAGTCCCCAGTACTTCCCTTTTCCTTCCCCTCCTTCCATCATCTGTTCACTTTCCTCTACTCTACAGATCTTCCTGCTAGTTATATATATTTTTAAGTGATTTATAGATATACATAGAGGTAAAATTCACTGTGGTATATTCATATATGTATATTGGATAGTTTGGTCAATTTCATTCCATCGTTCCTCCCATGTCCCATCCCTGCTCTTTCCTCCTTAAACTCTTTCCTCTACTCCACTGATTTTTCCTTTCAAGAGATTCCTTGCCTTTTTTTTTTTATATTCCAAGAAAAAAAATATTTTATTTATGATTTTATTTTATTATTGTATACAAATGGGATACATGTTGTTTCTCTATTTGTACATGGAGTCAAGGCATACCATTTGTGTAATCATACGTTTACATAGGGCAATGATGTTTGATTCATTTTTTTTTCCCTTCCCCCCCACCCCTCCCACCCCTCTTTTCCTTCTATACAGTCCTTCTTTCCTTCATTCTTACCGCTCTCCTTATCCCTAACCCTAAATCTAACCCTAACCCTAATGCTAACCCCTCCCACCCCCCATTATATGTCCTCATCCGCTTATCAGCGAGATCATTCATCCTTTAGTTTTTTGAGATTGGCTTATCTCACTTAGCATGATATTCTCCAATTTCGTCCATTTGCCTGCAAATGCCATAATTTTATCATTCTTCATTGCGGAATAATATTCCATTGTATATATATGCCACAGTTTCTTTATCCATTCATCAACTGAAGGGCATCTAGGTTGGTTCCACAATCTGGCTATTGTGAATTGAGCAGCAATGAACATTGATGTGGCTGTATCTCTGTAGTATGCTGATTGTAAGTCCTTTGGGTATAGGCCAAGGAGTGGGATAGCTGGGTCAAATGGTGTTTCCATTCCAAGTTTTCTGAGGATTCTCCACACTGCTTTCCAGAGTGGCTGCACTAATTTGCAACCCCACCAGCAATGTATGAGTGTTCCTTTTTCACCACATCCTCGCCAACATCTATTGTTGTTTGTGTTCTTGATAATCGCCATTCTAATTGGGGTGAGATGAAATCTTAGGGTAGTTTTGATTTGCATTTCCCTTATTACTAGAGATGTTGAACATTTTTTCATATATCTGTTGATTGCTTGTACATCTTCTTCTGTGAAGTGTCTGTTCATTTCCTTAGACCATTTGTTGATTGGATTATTTGTATTCTTGGTGTAGAGTTTTTTGAGTTCTTTATAGATTCTGGAAATTAGTGCTCTATCTGAAGTATGAGTGGCAAAGATATTCTCCCACTCTGTAGGCTCTCTCTTCACATTGCTGATAGTTTCCTTTGCTGAGAGAAAGCTTTTTAGTTTGAATCTATCCCAGTTGTTGATTCTTGCTTTTATTTCTTGTGCTATGGGAGTCCTGTTGAGGAAGTCTGATCCTAAGCCAACAAGTTGAAGATTTGGACCTACTTTTTCTTCTATAAGATGCATCCTTGCTTTTTTTTTTAACCCTTATTTGACCTAACTTCTGCATATGAGAAAAAAAACATGTGACTCTGGACTTTCTGAGTATGGTTTATTTCACTTAGCATGATATTCTCTGGCTCCATCCATTTATCAGCAAATGCCATGATTTCATTCTCCTTAGTGGCTAAATAAAACATTATCTTATTTATTCATTCATCTGTTAACAGGTATCTGGTTCAGTTTCACATTTGAATATTCTCAAATTGTACTGTTATAAACATAAATGTGACTGTATAACTGTAGCATACTAATTATAGTTCTTTTGGATAAACACCATGGAGTGTGAGAGCTGAGTCATATGTTGTTCATTCCTAGTTTTTAAAGGAATCTCCACACTGCTTTCCAGAGTAGTTGTACTAATTTGAAGTCCCACCAACAATGTGTGAGCATTTATTATTATTTGTATTCTTGATATTTGCCATTCTGATTGGAGTGAGATTAAAAAAAAATTACTGTCATTTTGACTTGTATTTCTTTAATTGCTAGAGATGTTGAACATTTTTTCATATATTAGTTGGTCATTTGTGTGTCATCTTTTGAAAAGTGTGTGTTTAGTTATTTGTCCATGTAGTGATAGGGTAATTTGGGTTTTTATGATAAGCTTTTTGACTTCTTTATATATTCTAGATATTGGTCCTTTGTCAGAAGAGTATCTAGCTAAGATTTTTTTCCCATTTTGAAGGTTCTTTCTTCACACTCATTTCCTTTGCTTTGCAGAAGCTTTTTAATTGAATACCATTCCACTTGTTAATTCTTGGTTTTATTTCTTGGGTGTTAGGAAACTTGTTAGGGAAGTCAGTGCTTGTGCCAATCTGTTGAAATATTGAGCCTATATTATCTTCTAGCAGTAAAATTTCTGGCATAATTCCTAGATCTTTGAACCACTTTGAGTTGACTTTTGTGCAGGGTGAGAGACAGAGGTCTAGTTTCATTCTTCTACATATAGACATCCAGTTTTCCCAGCACCACTTGTTAAAAAAAGCTATCTTTTCTCTAATACATGTTTTTATACCTTTGTCAAATATCAGATGCTGATCTGTGTGGATTTAACCTTATGTCATCTATTCTATTCCACTGGTCTTTATGTATGTTTTGGTGTCAATACCATGCTGTTTTGGTCACTGTAACTCTATAGTATAATTTAGTTCCTATATTGTAATGCTTCCAACATTGCTCTTCTTGTTCCAAATTGCTTTAGCTATTCTGGGTCTCTTATTCTTCCAAATGAATTTTATAGCTATTCTTTCTAGTTCTAAGAAGAATGTCATCAATATTTTGATGGAAATTGCATTGAATTTATATAATGATTTTGGAAATATGGCAAAATTTTATAATATTAATTTTGCCTATCCAGAAATGGGAGGTCTTCCCATTTTCTAAGATCATCTTCAATTTCTTTCTTCAGTGTTCTGTATTTTTCACTGCAAAGGTCTTTCATCTCCTAGGTTTGACTTATTTCCAAATAAGACTATTTTTTGAAGTTGTTGTGAATTGGATAGTTTTTCTCAGTAGATTCATTATTGGAGGATAGGAAAGTGATTGGTTTATTATGTCCATCTTGTATTCTGCTACTTTGCTAAATTTGTCTATCAGTTCTAGAAGTCTTCTGGTAAAATTTTTTTTGGGGGGAAGCATCTTCTAAATATAGGATCATGTCATCAGCAAAAGAGAAAATTTAACTTCTTCTTTTCCTATTCATATCCCTTTGATTTCCTAATCTTGCCTGATTGGTTTGAGATTCAAGGATCATGTTGAGCAGGAGTGGTGAGAGTAGGCATCCTTGTCTTGTTTCTGATTTTAGAGCAAATTCTATCAGTTTTTCTCTATTCAGTATGATTTTGGCCTTGGTTTTGTCATATGTAGAACTTATAATGTTAAGTTTCTTCCATCCCTAGTTTCTCTAATGTTTTAAACATAAATGCTTGGCATACTTTGTCAAATGCTGTTTATGCATATATTGAAATAATTATGATTCTTGTTCTTAACTTTGATTATATGGTGTACTACATTTATTTGTGTATGTTGAATCAACCTTACATCCCTGGGATAAAACCCACTTGCTTGTGGTGTAGCATCTTCTTAATATGCTTTCGAATGTGGCTTGCCAACATTATTTTTGTATTTATGTTCATCAGGAATATTGGTCTAAAATTTTCTTTCCTTGATATATCTTTGTCCAGTTTTGGTATCAGTGTGATACTGACTCCACAGAATGAATTTGGCAGTGTTCCCTCCTTTTCTTTTTCACGAAATAATTTAAGGAGGATTGGCATTAGTTCTTCATTAAAGGTCTGGTAGAATTCAATTGCAAATGCATCTAGTCCTGAATTTTTCTTTGTTAGAATGTTTTTAATTTCCAGTTCAATTTTGCTTTTTGATATTGGTCTATTTTTTATGTCTTCATGGTTCAATTTGGGTAGGGCATATATGCCTAGAATTTTGTCAATATCTGGAAGATTTTCTAGTTTATCAAGTTATAAATTTTCAAAACAGTTTCTAATGATCCTCTGAATTTCAGAAGTGTCTGTGGTATCTTCTTTGTCATTTGGGTTTGTATTCATTTGGGTCTTTTTCTTTTGTTTAGTTTGGCTAAAGATTTATCAATCTTGTTAATTTTTTTTTCAAAGAATCAACTCTTTTTTCATTGATGATTTGTATTATTTTTTATTCTCAATTTTACTGATTTCTCCTCTGACCTTTATTATTTCCTGTCTTCTACTGATTTTGGAATTATTTTGTTCTTCTTTTTCTAGGGCTTTGAGGTATAATGTTAGATTGAGCTTGGTTCCCAGTGGAACAATGTTCAAAGGTGGGACTTTTGGGAAGCAACTGGATCATAAGAGCTCTGACCCCATTAGCGGATTAAACTATCAGTAACTGAGTGAACTACTGGGAAGTGGTGGAAACTGTAGGTGATAGGACAAAGTTTGAGGAAGTAGGTCCCTGGGGACATTCCCTAGAAGGCTATGTCTTGTCCCTGGTCCCTTCCTGTCCTTGTTTTACTGCTTTCCAAGTGCCATGATCTGAGCAATTTTACTCTGCTACTGCCTTCTGCACTGATGTTCTCCTTAAGCACACACCTATGGCAATGAAATCAGCCAATCATGGACTGAAACCTCTGAAACAGTGAATCAATAAAAGTCTTTTCTCTTTTAAATTTTTGTCTCGGGTATTTGTCATAGTAACAAAAACCTAACACATACCTAGTATATATACAGCATAAAAGTAATTTTATACAATATTTTTAGTCATCTGTGTCTTGACTGAAACCCATAACACGAAATCAAGTATAGAACTTTCCACCTATGGTGCCATGTTAGCACCCAAAACGTTTTAAATTTTAGCGCATTTTCTATTTTAAATATTTGCATTAATTTTTTTTAATTAATTTTTTATTTTTTTGTAGTTAGAGATGGACAGCATGCCTTTGTTTTATTGTTTATTTTTTTGTGGTGCTGAGGATCGAATCCAGTGCCTCACACATGCCAGACAAACACTCTGTCACTGAGTTTCAGCCCCAGCCCTGTATTAAGGTTTTTAAATCTGGATATTCAAATCTTCTATAGAAGAAGCATCATTTAAAATAGCAACAGGGAAATGACAACAAACTTATTAAATAAATTATGGGTCTTCATATGATGGAGTATTACTCAGTTTTAAGTAAAAATTGAAGTTCAATTTTTAATTCAAGAGTGTCTAAAAACTTAAGTGAAAAAAATCAGTGAGCAGAACTGTGTAAGTTATGCTACAAGATTCTTTTGCTTGTGAAAACAAAACAAAAATAAGGAAAATAAATATAAAGATTTGCTTTAGGTGTGAGACTGTTTCAAGTTAAATAAAAAATATTTAAGGAGCTTATACTTTTCACAAAATATGATTTAATTCAAACAAAATTTTGAAAAGAGTTAAATTTTGTTTCAAATTTTGTTATGTTGTTGTTGTTCATAGTTAAAAAATTAAGGCAAGGGAGGAAATTGTGGCTAAAATCAAAATTAGTCACAGAACTGCCTCCAAGGAAAGCTGCATGTCTTGATCAGATTCTAAACAATCCCTTTAGTTCCTTATGCATGCTATAGATGATATGACTGCTGCTTCATCTGCAGGGATTCAATAAAAAAGAAAAACTGCCAAGTATTACATTAAATTAGATTATTACATGGTTATTTGGATCAAATGAATGTTTTGATGAAAGCATATTATAAAGTTGAATTACAACTTTTAAGCCTCTAATTGACTAAAATGCAAAATGACAAGTTCAAATTTCTGAAAGTGGCATTTTATACTCTCCCCAAATATGAGGAAATTTCTGCAATGTCTCTAAAAATTTCCAAATTCATGTTTATTTATTTAACTAATTTTGAGTACAACACAACTGTGTGTACTCATCTCTTTGCCTTTTTGTATGTCTAACAGTGTTTCAGGTGCAATATATTCAAAATTAGAACAACATATCCTTTTCTACCCCACTCAAAATCCCACACTTACCCCTTTTCTTAATATTTCTACCTATGTTAATGTACCTGTCTTGCTTTGGTAAGTCTAGCATAATAAAATACCAGACAGTCGTCTTAAACATCAAAATTTCATTTTCTCATGCCTCTGCTTCATGTACAGAGAAACAAGATGTATCTCATTTGTTTACAATGAAAATGAATTTTAAAAAATTTCATTTTCTCAAAGCTCTGAAGGAGTTTGGAAGTCCAAGATCAAGGTGTCAACAGAGTTGGTTTTTCCTGAGGACTAGGCTGTCTTTCAGGGGGATATCTTCTTACTGTGATCTCATGTAGTTATACCTCTGTACATATATGCGTGTGCCCCTGATGTTACTTCTTTCTCTCTCTTCCTGTGTGTGTGTGTGTGTGTGTGTCCTAATCTTCTTTTCTTATAAGAACACCTAGATTGAGTTAGGACCCTAAAATCCTCAACTTAAATTAATTATCTTTTAAAGGCCTTGCTTCCAAATATAGTCACAATTTGAACTTGGATATCAGGACCTCATTATGTGAATTTTGGAAAATACAATCCAACCCATCACAATATCCAAAAATTCTAAACATCCCAAAGCTTCAGATGCTTTCTGGTTCTTTCTTCCGCTTCCTCTTTCCATTAAAACTTATTTTGTATGAATTCTATTAAAATTTTCCCTACTGTCAAATCTACTCTGATGAAGCTATCTAGACTATTCTCAGCATGGTAACAATCTTTTCAAAACTGTCTTACACATTACTTCAAGATTTATCTTGCTCAAAATTTAACAGTGATAATGCTATAGTAGCTCAAAAACCTAAGACTCCTGTTACTGCCTAACAAGTACCTAGTAATTTCTTAGACAGCTTTTGTTGTGGTCTTAAACCCCCTTGCTCTTCTCAACCAGTGACAAGGGAAGGGGACACTCCCCAACAAGGTCAGACTGGGATAGGTAGGGCCAACTGACCATCCGCACACAGCCTTCCGGGCAGAGGACAATCAGACACGTCAGGGAGACCAGTCACCGCAGGAACTTGTTTAATGAGGAAATCACACAGCTTTTGTGTAGGGTGAGGGCTAGGCGGGACCAATCAGCTTAAAGGACAGCAAGGCATGGGGGGGGGGGTGGTTCACGCAGGTGAGAGTTCCATAGGACTATATGGCAAGCACGAGCTGATCACGTTCCCTGACGGTGGTCCAATTTATCGTCATTAACCTTTGAAACTGCCTTTGAGGCCTTGATCCTGCTCACTCGCCAGGGAGTAAAGAGTCAGCCTGAGTTAGTTAATGTGTCATTAGTCCCAACAAGCTTTTTTAAAAGAAATTCTTATACTGTCTTTAAGGTCTTCCCTCATCTCTTTCCAAAGAGATCTCCACTATTATGTCCCATGACTTTTATGTGTCTTTAGAGTCTAGAACGATGTATTGAATATTGTGATAAAGAACTATTGATGAATCAGGAAACGGATTTTAATCAGCATTTTAGAAAATAAAGAATAAAGTAGAATAATATCAAAAGGTATCTACATATTCATGCATGTTATAAAGTTTCGGTTCAGATTGGTTTCATCTCTATCAAGTTATTCCTTGAGACTTCCCTGAGCTTTTCATTTTATGCTTTTCTTTGAATATTTTCAAGACACTATTACTATATAGGTAATTAGATTGTACAACACATGAATGTAAATTACATTTATTTCCCCAAGCAATAATTGAGTTCTGCACACATAAGTCCCTGTTTTCTGAAATCTTTCCTCTGACTCCTGACTGACAGGTGGGCTCGGAACCTCATCACCATGTGGCAACTGTGCACCGCAGCATGACAGCAGTAAAAGCCATAAGAACACCATATTTCTTAGCATTTATTAGACTTCCAGATCTTCTAAGCACCCATCACTGAGTAATTTTTAATTTAACACTAAATAGACTTGAACTATTCATCATGTACAAGTGCTGCTGTAGGTACTTAAAAAGATTTGTTGGCTAAGCATCAACAGAGCCAGGGTACTGCAAACCAATGAGCAAATGAAGACTTAGGATTGAAAGTCTCCCTGAACACTGAGGATAGAAGTCTGAATCGTATAGCAGTAGACTTACTGGATAGGGAGGTGCTTCTTTGGCAGGATGAGTGAGACCATAATAAAAGACTGGATCAAGAGAAAGGAGGTCATGAAGGACAGCAAGTTATTTCTGTTCTTTATTTTTTAAAGGCAATAGGAAAATGAAGCAATGCCATGTGTGTATTGTCATTAGTACATTCAGGCTGCTAACATAAAACTAATGGGTTATTTAAGCAACATTTGTTTCTCAGAGTTCTCAAGGTTTTGTTCCAAGATCAAGGCAGATTTAGTGTCTGATGAGGATGTTCTTCCTGTGCCATAGATGGCTGTCTTCTTGGTGTATCCTCACATAACCTCAAAGGGGCAAGAAAACTCTCTTGAATCTCATTATAAGGTCACTTATTCCATCTCTGAGAGCTCTACCCTCAGAAATGAATCACCTCTCAAAGCCCCGAACTTCTAAAACCACCACCTTGAGGAATTAGTATTTTAACACATAAATTTTGAGGAAACACAAACACTCAGTGCATAACTCCATATTATTAAAATTAACTTTTAAACTATTGTATCTATCCATTGATGTTACCAAGTAGCTTTTGATTGGGACTTGTATGTGTCCCGGAAATAAAGTGACTTAGCAGGGTCACGTCTTGTCCTGGTAGTCCTTACTCCACATATATTCTGAGTGATGTTGAGGAGATACTGAATCAGAGAGAAGTTTGTCTCCCACTCATCAAAACTTGGGCACATGCATGAAGACCATTTTTCTTTTTAAAATGATTTGAAACAGAAATAAAAGTGGTTTGAGTAATTTGTATATGTGTATTTAAGACATTTCTGGCATTGAAAGTTCAGGCCAGGCAAGATTATGATGATGATGATGATGATGATGATGGTGATGAAGAGGAGGAGGAGGAGGAAGAGTAGAGAAAGAAGAATATTTTACTTCTTTTTCTTTTTCTTTTTCTTTTGGAAGTGCTGGGCATTGAACCCAGGGCCTCGCACATGCTAGGCAAGCACTCTACCATTAAACTACACCTCCAGTTCTATTTTCTCATCAGCTTTTAATTTTAACTTTACTTTTTTTAGATTTATTCTTGAAAATAAATGCAAAGAAACAAAAAGGCGCACTTCGAATTACAAATACATATACATGTATGTATATATTTAAAACATGGTTGTTATTGTCAACACAATTACAAGGCTAATGTTTGGACATTCACTTTTCTCTTTAAAAATATCTCTAAAAATCTTGCTGTGTTTTTATTGTGGACCTTAAATGTATAAGAATCACCCAGAAAGCTATGTCAAAGCCAAATAAGGGGGATCTAGGTCAAAAGGTGTGAATGAGACCTGGGATCTACCTATATAAACTTCCTTCCTTCCCAACTGCGCCTATGACCAACCAATGATTTTTTCTCAAAGATGGTCTACAAACTATATTTTAAAACATAACTCTATATATGCCATTTAGTCATATTTTAGATATACAAATCAATTTAAAATATTTTCCTGACCTGTGCATATCCTACCCAGAAAACAAAGAATATCCTGCTACCCAAAGAGTACATAAAAGTTACCTAAAATGTGACTTAAAAGATATTTAAGACTGATTCTTCCACTGCCAGTCATTTTGTTTTTCATGAACTGATTGTTGCCACTACCAAAGGACTATGCCACAGTATTGGTCATTATCTTCAGGAGATCACTGATATGATTGTATTAATTTGGAGCAGGTTCATCTAAGAGTGATTCCTTATTATATTAGTTAGTATGTTCCTCAGAGCATCTGCATTAAAAGCATCAGGAAACATTGTTAAATCTGAAAACTTAAGGTACCTACTTCGGATCCACTCAGTCAAAAATTCTGGGTCACAGATTAAGTATTTGAGTTTTTAACATATCCTTAGACTGTTTTGTGTACCATTGCCAATTTCCCTCTGTTGGTGATCCAGGGGATTAATGTATTTGCAATTTCTATTCAGCTATTCCTTATACAATTTTGGAGTTAATACATGGCACTAAGGTACTGATGACAGGAAAAAAAGAATAGGAGAATTTGGCAAAGAAAACAATCTGAGGAGATAGTGAAAGGGAAATTTTATTTACTTAGGAATATGATCTTCATCTCAGAAGGACGAGATGAGGTTGCCAAGATAGACAAGGTTTACAAGATGACATAAGGAGCCATGAAATTTAGGCTATTGGCACTGACCCATCTATTCCTCAGTTTTAGGAGCACAGCTTGGTGAACAGTTCACTCACACTGACCAGCATGGTGGGGTTTTTTGTTTAGGTGATTTTGAGTTTTGCATGGTTGCATGAGATTGAACAAGCAGGTACTGACACTCTGAGTTTGACCCTCACTCACGTGGCTGAGTATAGAAAGAGTTTATAGCTCTAGGCTTCTAATATTCAGCCCCAAATCTTGGACTTGAGCCACAGTAGGGGTCAAAGTAATAGTTCACAAACATCTCTGTCCTGATTGTAGGGTAGTCTCCAGTCTCCAGCGCTGTAGGCAGCAAGGGTAACAGCATGCTTAGTTTACCGTCTGCATCTTCACCTCTGTCACTCAGAGAAGTCACTTCGAACCTTCTAAGGCTGCACATGCATGTCAGGTAGTCCTTCAGAAAAGGCCACCCAATATCCACTGAGGATATTTTCTTCTTTCACGTTAATGCGTCACTGATGTCATACTCTCCTGGATTGATCTTAACACTTAACTTACAAGGAGCAGATATTCCTTGTGTAATTGGAATCATTCTACCCAGAGACCGCTTGTTGATCCCCTCTACTATGGCCATATGTGGAAGGAAAGCATATGAAGAATGTCGACCCATAATTATACCATTAAATTCTAAATGACAAATGTAACGTGAACAGTAAACAAATGACCATTCACAGCTTCCCGTATATTCTGGGTAATAGTCATGCTTATGGTCACCATGAACAAAGCAAAGTACAATTTTGAAAGAGGCAGTAGAGGCTGGTGATTTTGGGAAACATGATTGATGATGCAGCACCAAGTATAAAAATGTAAACAGTAAAGAAGTGATGTGAAGACACTGTTTCAATACAAACAGATTCTGGAGAGCATTGATCTCTTTTCTTTATGGTGGGAGAAGTAAAATTATCCAGAAATGATGCATTTAACTACCAAGAACGTGAAGAGATGATTCCTAGACCTTAATATAATGACATGTTGCCTGGACCTGTAACAAACTTTATATGCAGTGATTGAACAATTAAAAAAGTAAGAAAAATATATAACAAGTATGTCCTGCATATCTCAAAAAGTTAGCAGAAAGTATTTTGAATATATTCACTATAAAGAAATGATAAATGTTTGAGGAGCAAGGTTTAATATGATTTAAACTTTATACAACAAACATACATATGTTTGAAACAGCATATGATGCCCCTTTAATGTGCATTATTTTTGTGTTTGATGTATCTTTTGAAAATTTTAATTTAAATTTTAAAAATAAAAATATTCATGTATAACATTATAAATTTACTTTCACAGTAAGATAATACTATATTGGAGTTTTGAAAATTCTCCTTTAATGCTATGAAAACTCCCTTAAATTGTACCATATTTTGTTAAAACACAAACTAAATCTGTGACTTAAAAAGTAATAATGGCATATAAGTATCTCATTATTATTTTAAATCATAATTTACATATTACTAATCTTCATACAGAACCATTAATTTTATAGTATATTTATAACACAATTGCTTATCTTGACAGGTGCGTACCGTAAACATTGCCCTGAACTACTCTGAATCCTAGTTGTAGCCTTGATCATCAATTTTCCCCCGGTTCATCTCTTTCTCTTTGCCTTTACTACGCCCATCCACCCCTGCCAATTTTCCAACTTGCATCTCATAGCCATCAGTGAGGCTGGGTTGGAGGATTCCATCTATAATCTTACCTAGTGATATATGTTTTTTGGTTTTTTTTTTTTAAAAAACAACAGTCGCCCACTCCGGCTGCAGGCTCTCTTCACGGGGCGATCCAAGATGGCGGCCTAGAGGGAGACTGCACCCCCAGTCGCTCCAGAACCCAGGAGTTAAGAAGGGGAGGCATTGAGAGACTCGGATTGAAATAGAGCCACAGGTGAGTCTGCCCACTGGGTAAAGCTCGGCCCGGGTGGCAGGCCCAGATAGAGGTGGCTTATCGGAGCCAGGCAGGGCAGCTAGAGTCATCCACAGGCAGCCCTGCGCACTCCAGTGGTGGGCCCCGCCCACACAGCCAGCTTCTCCAGGTTCTCGGAACGGAACTGGCCCGCTAGTGAGAGCCTTTCTGACCAGAACAAGCTCCGAGTCCCGGAGTCAGTGCAGCGCAACATACTCCGGCACACAAGCAGCTTCAGGGACCAGGATAGGGCAGCCAGAGACCTCCCCAAGTAGCCTGGACCCCTGCAGTGGGAGGTGCCTTCCAAGGCTAGCTTCTCAGACCAGTCCGCCCAGTGAGAGGTTTTCTACATAGAACCAGCCACAAGTCCCCGAACCAACGGAGAGCTTCAATCTGCAAGCAGCCACTGGGATCAGGGCAGGGCAGCCAGAGACCTCTTTAGGCGGCTCTGCCCACTCCGGCTGCAGGCTCTCTTCACGGGGCAATCCAAGATGGCGGCCTAGACGGAGACTGCACCCCCAGTCGCTCCAGAACCCAGGAGTTAAGAAGGGGAGGCATTGAGAGACTCGGATTGAAATAGAGCCACAGGTGAGTCTGCCCACTGGGTAAAGCTTGGCCCGGGTGGCAGGCCCAGATAGAGGTGGCTTATCGGAGCCGGGCAGGGCAGCTAGAGTCTTCCCAAGATAGCCTTCCACACTCCGGCAGTGGGCTCCTCCCACACGGCCAGCTGCATGGTGCAGGCCCACAGTGAGAGCATTTCCGCACAGAACCAGTTCCAAACCGTGGAACCAGTAGGGGGCTAGGGGCAGTTTTCTTCGGATGCGCTGCTTTATCAGATTCCTCCAAGACATCAGGCTACTGAAGGCTGGGAGGTGATACACTGGAAATCTACCAGGACACTATAAGCCAATAGCGGAAAACTGCAATATCTCAGGGTCCCACTGACAGCTGACCAATATGAGAAAACAAGGGAAGAAAATGTCCCAAAAAAACCTAGATACTACATCAATAAAACCCAATGACAGCACAGCAGAAGAAATGTCAGAAAGGGAGTTCAGAATGTACGTAATTAAAACGATCAGGGAAGCTAATGAGGAGATGAAAGAGCAAATGCAGGCATTGAAGGAGGAGATGAAAGAGCAAATTCAGGCATTAAATGATCACACCAATCAACAGTTAAAAGAGCAAATACGGGAAGCAAGAGATCATTTCAATAAAGAGTTAGAGATACTGAAAAAAAAAACAAACTGAAATACTTGAAATGAAGGAAACAATAAACCAAGTTAAAAACTCCATAGAAAGCATAACCAATAGGATAGAACACCTGGTAGACAGAACCTCAGACATTGAAGAAAAAGTATTTAATCTTGAAAGCAAAGTTGGCCAAACAGAAAAGATGGTAAGAAATCATGAACAGAATCTACAAGAATTATGGGATATCATGAAAAGGCCAAATTTAAGAATTATTGGGATTGAGGAAGGCTTAGAGAAACAAACCAAAGGAATGAACAATCTATTCAATGAAATAATAACAGAAAATTTCCCAAATCTGAAGAATGAAATGGAAAACCAAGTACAAGAGGCTTATAGAACTCCAAACATACAAAATTACAACAGACCCACACCAAGGCACATTATTATGAAAATACCTAACATACAAAATAAAGACAGAATTTTAAAGGCCGCGAGAGAAAAGAATCAAATTACATTCAGAGGGAAACCAATAAGAATATCAGCAGATTTTTCAATCCAGACCCTAAAAGCTAGAAGGGCCTGGAACAACATATACCAAGCCCTGAAAGAAAACGGATGCCAACCAAGAATCTTATACCCAGCAAAACTTACCTTCAAATTTGACGATGAAATAAGATCCTTCCATGATAAACAAAAGCTAAAGGAATTTACAAAAAGAAAGCCAGCATTACAGAACATTCTCAGCAAAATATTCCATGAGGAAGAGATGAAAAACAACGATGCAAATCAGCAACAGGAGGCGCTAGCCTAAAGGAATAGCCAAATAAAGGAGAAACCAAATCATGTCAAAAACAAATATGAGTCAATTGACTGGGAATACAAATCATATCACAATGATAACCCTGAATGTTAATGGCCTGAATTCATCAATCAAAAGACACAGACTGGCAGATTGGATTAAAAAGAAAAATCCAACAATATGCTGCCTGCAAGAGACTCATCTCATAGAAAGAGACACCCATAGACTAAAGGTGAAAGGATGGGGAAAAACATACCATGCACACGGACACAGCAAAAAAGCTGGAGTATCCATCCTCATCTCAGATAATGTGGACTTCAAACCAAAACTAGTCAGAAGGGATAAAGAAGGACATTACATGCTGCTTAAGGGAAGCATAAATCAGCAAGACATAACAATCATAAATATCTATGCCCCGAACATTGGCTCATCCTCGTACGTCAAACAAATCCTTCTCAATTCCAGAAATCAAATAGACCACAGCACAATAATACTAGGCGATTTTAACACACCTCTCTCACCACTGGATAGATCATCCAAACAAAAATTGAATAAAGAAACTATAGATCTCAACAACACAATCAACAACTTAGACTTAACGGACATATATAGAATATACCATCCAACAAAGAACGAATACACTTTCTTCTCAGCAGCACATGGATCCTTCTCTAAAATAGACCATATTTTATGCCACAAAGCTACTGTTAGCAAATACAAGAAGATAGAGATATTACCTTGTACTCTATCAGATCATAATGGATTGAAATTAGAAATAAATGACAGAATAAAAACCAGAAACTTCTCCAATACCTGGAGATTAAATAATACACTATTATATGATGAATGGATAACAGAAGACATCAGGAGGGAAATAAAAAAATTCTTAGAAGTAAATGAGAACAAAGACTCATCATATCAAAATCTCTGGGACACTATGAAAGCAGTACTTAGAGGAAGATTTATTTCATGGGGTGCATTCAAAAAAAGAAGTAGAAATCAACAAATAAACGACTTAACACTACAGCTCAAAGCGCTAGAAAAAGAAGAGCAGACCAATACCAAAAGTAGTAGAAGACAGGAAATAGTTAAAATCAGAGCCAAAATCAACGAAATCGAAACAAAAGAAACAATTGGAAAAATTAACAAAATAAATAGTTGGTTCTTTGAAAAAATAAATAAAATTGATAAACCCTTAGCCACACTAACAAAGAGAAAGAGGGAGAAAACTCAATTTACTAAAATTCGGAATGAACAAGGAAACATCACAACAGACACGAGTGAAATACAAAACATAATTAGAAGCTATTTTGAAAATCTATACTCCAACAAAACAGAAAACCTCGAAGACATCAACAAATTTCTAGAGACATATGAATTACCTAAACTGAACGAGGAGGACATACACAACTTAAATAAACCAATTTCAAGCAATGAAATAGAAGAGGTCATCAAAAGCCTACCAACAAAGAAAAGTCCAGGACCAGATGGGTTCTCAGCCGAGTTCTACAAAACCTTTAAAGAAGAGCTCATTCCAATACTCCTCAAACTATTCCATGAAATAGAAGAGGAGGGAACCCTCCCAAACTCGTTCTATGAAGCCAATATCACCCTGATACCTAAACCAGACAGAGACACATCGAGGAAAGAAAATTTCAGACCAATATCCTTAATGAACATCGACGCAAAAATTCTCAACAAAATTTTAGCAAATCGCATACAAAATATATATTAAAAAGATAGTGCACCACGATCAAGTGGGTTTTATCCCAGGGATGCAAGGTTGGTTCAACATTCGGAAATCAATAAATGTCATTCACCATATCAACAGACTTAAAGTTAAGAATCACATGATTATTTCAATAGATGCAGAAAAAGCATTCGATAAAATACAGCATCCCTTCATGCTCAAAACACTAGAAAAAATGGGGATAGTGGGAACATTCCTTAACATTATAAAGGCAATCTACGCTAAGCCCATGGCTAATATCATTCCAAATGGTGACAAACTGAAAGCGTTCCCCCTAAAATCTGGAACAAGGCAGGGATGCCCTCTTTCACCACTTCTATTCAACATCGTCCTTGAGACTCTAGCCAGAGCAATCAGACAAACCAAAGAAATTAAAGGGATACGAATAGGAAAAGAAGAACTCAAACTATCCCTGTTCGCTGATGACATGATTATATATTTAGAGGAACCTGGAAATTCCACCAGAAAAATTTTAGAACTCATAAGTGAATTCAGTAAAGTAGCAGGTTACAAGATCAATGCTCATAAATCCAATGCATTTTTATACATAAGTGATGAATCTTCAGAAAGAGAAATTAGGAAAACTACCCCATTCACAATAGCTTCGAAAAAAATAAAATACTTGGGAATCAATCTCACAAAAGAGGTGAAAGACCTCTACAATGAGAACTACAGAACACTAAAGAAAGAAATTAAAGAAAACCTTAGAAGATGGAAAGATCTCCCATGTTCCTGGATAGGCAGAATTAATATTGTCAAAATGGCTATACTACCTAAAGTGCTATACAGATTCAATGCAATTCCAATTAAAATCCCAATGATGTACCTTGCAGAAATAGAGCAAGCAATTATGAAATTTATCTGGAAGAATAAAAGACCTAGAATAGCTAAAGCAATCCTCAGTAGCAAGAGCGAAGCAGGGGGTATTGCAATACCAGATCTTCAACTCTACTACAAAGCAATAGTAACAAAAACCGCATGGTATTGGTACCAAAATAGACAGGTAATCAATGGTACAGAATAGAGGACATGGACACAAACCCAAATAAATACAATTTTCTCATACTAGACAAAGGTTCCAAAAATATGCAATGGAGAAAAGATAGCCTCTTCAACAAATGGTGCTGGGAAAACTGGAAAACCATATGCAATAGAATGAAATTAAACCCCTATCTCTCACCCTACACAAAACTCAACTCAAAATGGATCAAGGACCTCGGAATCAGACCAGAGACCCTGCATCTTATAGAAGAAAAAGTAGGTCCAAATCTTCAACTTGTTGGCTTAGGATCAGACTTCCTTAACAGGACTCCCATAGCACAAGAAGTAAAAGCAAGAATCAACAACTGGGATAGATTCAAACTAAAAAGTTTTCTCTCAGCAAAGGAAACTATCAGAAATGTGAAGAGAGAGCCTACGGAGTGGGAGAATATCTTTGCCAACCATACCTCAGATAGAGCGCTAATTTCCAGAATCTATAAAGGACTCAAAAAACTCTACACGAAGAATACAAATAATCCAATCAACAAATGGTCTAAGGAAATGAACAGACACTTCACAGAAGAAGATGTACAAGTAATCAACAGATATATGAAGAAATGTTCAACATCCCTAGTAATAAGGGAAATGCAAATCAAAACTACCCTAAGATTTCATCTCACCCCAATTAGAATGGCGATTATCAAGAACACAAACAACAATAGGTGTTGGCGAGGATGTGGTGAAAAAGGAACACTCATACATTGCTGGTGGGGTTGCAAATTAGTGCAGCCACTCTGGAAAGCAGTGTGGAGATTCCTCAGAAAGCTTGGAATGGAAACACTATTTGACCCAGCTATCCTACTCCTTGGCCTATACCCAAAGGACTTAAAATCAGCATACTACAGAGATACAGCCTCATCAATGTTCATTGCTGCTCAATTCACCATAGCCAGATTGTGGAACCAACCTAGATGCCCTTCAGTTGATGAATGGATAAAGAAACTGTGGCATATTTATACAATGGAATATTACTCCGCAATGAAGAATGATAAAATGATGGCATTTGTAGGCAAATGGACGAAATTGGAGAATATCATGCTAAGTGAGATAAGCCAATCTCAAAAAACTAAAGGATGAATGATCTCGCTGATAAGCGGATGAGGACATATAATGGGGGGTGGGAGGGGTTAGCATTAGGTTTAGGGTTAGGTTTAGGGTTAGGGATAAGGAGAGCGGTAAGAATGAAGGAAAGAAGGACTATATAGAGGGAAAAGAGGGGTGGGAGGGGTGGGGGGGAAGGGAAAAAAAAATAAACATCATTGCCCTATGTAAACGTATGATTACACAAATGGTATGCCTTGACTCTATGTACAAATAGAGAAACAACATGTATCCCATTTGTATACAATTAAAAAAAATAAATAAATAAAAATAAAAATAAAAACAACAGTCATTGTTGAAGTTTGAAATCTTCCCACAGGGCAGAAAGGTAGACAGGTAGAAAGGCTTTACTGGCAAAGATGTTTTCTCTTTCTTATAGAGTTAATTAACAAATATATTATCTTAACATTTGAAGGTTGGGCCTGGCTGGTTGGAAAGATATGGACTATGAGAGTTGTTTTTGACATCATTTCCAGTTAGGTTTTTTCTTGAAGAAATATTGAGTTTTCTAATATGCTGGATTGGCTCAAGTTTGTATGTAAAATCTATCACTTTTTAAGTGTTGGACAATAACTTAATTTTTTTAAATAAACACCCTGGGACCCACCAATAAACATCTGTAAGCCTGAAGTGGTCAATAAGCCATCACTATGCAAATGCTAGTCAAGATTAATGGCTTAGCCTTTTCTTAATACCAGTATCTTTCAATTGTTTGCAGTTTCTATACTTAACATGCATCCCTATATACACCTCCCCCTTCCATTTAATTGCTGGGGCATAGTGGCCTCTTCATTATCTCATTTATGAGAAAATATCTCCGAATCCATAGAAATGTACTTCTCTAAGCATATAATCATGATGCAAAATTTTATCAAATAAGCACAAATAAAAATCTGAAAATACAGAAAAAAACAAATTTTGTGAGGAGAGAAAAATCAGATACATAGACACAGATACACAATTGAAAGAAAATATACTAAAATGTTCCTACTCTGTGTAGTGAGAGCATGAATAAATTGTCTTTAAAAATCTATGGTTTTAAAAATAAATTTGTATAGATCCATTGAAGAATTTTCATAGTGTACTTCTCTAGGCGACAACTGGGGTGTATGAGGAGAAAAGGATTAGGGGAAATTGCATTTTTTCTTAAAGGGAATGACAATATTGATAATATAATGCCTTTTCAAACAGAAAAACATAACCTGCCATTTTTAAAATTAAAAATTCTACAAGTATTTATAACTTAAAATTTGGAATCTTCATCAACAAATAAATGTACTACTCAGTTCTTTTTACTGAATCCATGGAAGAAGAGATTGCCACAAGAGTCTGTGCAACATGTCTTATGGTGTCCCTCTTTTTAATCCTCTCTTGTGCTAAGTTCATGTGAATTTTTGGGGTTTTGCCGAACACCAAACTTACCTCAAGGATCATTTTTCTTTTACAAACACAATACACTTCAACAAGTTGGAAAAAATATAATTTGGCTTAGAAATTCCAAAAGGAAGCCTCCATAAAAGAAGCAATTCCCCAATCCTGTGGAAACTCACATCCTCCAACTATCTGATGTGTCTGCCTTCCTCTGAGCTCCTATAAGTAAACACCACACCTTTGCCAAACAATATCATCATCAGTATTGACAAATATTTGAATAAATTAAAGCACAGAGAAACTAATGCAGATGATTCAGCATATAAAAACTATAAGTTTACTACCCTATCTTAAAATTGCTTCTTTCTGAAATTTACCCCTTCTCTTTTTTTTATATTTCTTGTAGTGCTGGGGATTAAACTCAGGGCTTTTTGCATGGGAGGAAAGCACTCTACCAATTGAGCTATATTCCCAGTCTCCTTATTTTTCTTTCATGATAACTCCCTTCCTTTTCTTTTCCACAACCTCTCCTTTTCTTTTCTCTTTGTTGTCTTTTCCCTCTTTGTTTTTCTTCTTGAAAGCTTTCAAAAGTAGGTAGACTGGGAAGAAATCCACATTATCTATTTAAATAAATTTATCATTCAAACAAGAACAAACTAAACACATACACATCATTATATACCCACATGCAACTTTTATCATTCATTTTTTGTTGTTCTAATTAGTTATACATAACAGTAAAATGTATTTATGCATTTTGATAAATCTTTAAGAGTAGATTTGACTATGAGTGGCCAAACACCTAAGAGTGATTTAAACAAAGAGAATTTATTTTTCTCAGATAACAAGGGGCCCAACAGTGTTTCCTAGCATAGGTGTAACTGTTCTGAGGCGTCTTTGCTCTCTCTCTTCTGTTGTACCATTTTAACAGGGCTGATACTCATTGTTGCCTCATGACTGCAAGCTTCAGCTCTCACTGCAGCTCCAGAGATTCCATCAACACTGTGAAATAAAAGAAAAGAAATATGAAAAACCAGTACCAACTGCTCTTCCCCTTCATCAAGAAATGAAGCTTTCCCCCCAAACCCTAAGAGACATTCACTTCACATCATTGGTTGCAAAGAAACTAGAAAAGAGAATAAATACTTGGAGATATTGCTGTGTCAAACAAGATTTAGGTTCTGGCAACAATAGGAGAATAAAACTGAGAATTTGCCACAGAGACCTATTTAAATGGTAGTAAAAGCATTTCCAATCATCTTATGACCAGCTCAGAGGACCCAGTAAAATCCTTAGAAAGCTAAAGAATTTTTAGAAACTTTTACATGATCTCTAATTAGCATAATAATTGTTCTTTAACCCAGTGACTACTTCAAAAGTGTTTTTATCTTCTTTTTGTTTTTAAACCTACTGAATTAGCAAAGCTTGCAAATAAAAGATTTGCTTTGTAAAGGTTAACTTGAGCCTAGTCTATTCATATTTTACCAGTTCCAAACCAGCAGAGTATGAATGTTATATTATTTCATTGCTTTAAAACAAAGCATGATTCTTAATTCAGAACGTTAAATTCAGATATTGAGGTTGGGCACTTAATAACACACACAGTACTAAAACACCCATTGAAATGACAAATTATTTCATTTAAAATCCTTTATAGAGTTTTACAATGTTCTAATAGTTTTCATCAAATGGAAATAGTCAAAACCTGTGAGATTAAAAATAGTATTTATAGACCATAAACAAGTCAGAGTCGAGTCCCACATTACCAACAAAATAATAATGATGACTTCAGTGATGCCTAATTTCCTGATTTGAGATTCGTAAACTCTCTCCACGAAGAAATTGTTTCACTCATAGCTTCCCACTATTGCATTTCATTTCTAAATCTTCTAGAATTTACACTTATCAAGAACTCAAGAGTCTAAACCACCTTTTTTCCTAATTACAGTATACCTTTCGATTTCTCTTTCTCCAGCCCCTTCCCCCAGATCCTCTGCATGGTGTAGATTTCCCTTACCTCAAACTTCTCCCTCATCCTTCCTTTCTATTCTTCATCTTACCATTCCTCCCAATTGTTTCCCTCCTAAATTTCCTTGAAGTTCTCTCCAGGTTTCAGAAAGTCTGCAGTAGAACAAGAGAAAGAGTCCTGGTTGCATAATCCCAAGCAGGGTGCTTCCCTGTGCCCCTTGTGATTTGGAGTTGGCCTGGCGCAGGACAAATGACCTAAGTACCAACACACTTCAGAGCTTTGTGTTTTCAGCATGGGTTGTTAATTTGTTTTAGAAGGAATTTTCAGATCATTTTCTTACTCATATTTTTATTTTTCCTTTTTCAGCTTAGTTATTGTATAGATATTTAACCAAATGATGTAGTTAGACTTAATTTATGCTGAGAGGATTCTTCATTTTAGAAAATGGAAAGGTCTCTAGGTAATTGTCAGCCCCCTCTTCTCCCCACCAGTCACCCACACAAACCTATTCATCTAGCACAAAGCCACCTTAACAGATTCTGATATGAGCTATAAAAATGTGAGGAATTCTTTCAAATTCAGCTCCTTTTGATTATTTTTTAGACCTCTCTAAAAAGTCAAAAGATGTGTCATTAAGTCAATCTCCAAAGGATGTGTTATTAAATTAATCCTTAACGGACTAGCCATTGTCATTTCAACTTTTACGATATGAAATTTAAATACAATTATACAAAGAAATTATCTTTTTCCTTTGTACCTGATAATGAAAAGGTCATATGCTACCTTAAATTTATAGCTCTGAAGAGCCACTTGCAATATATTTTATTGTAGGTATTATGTGCTATTTAATGAATTAGTTTATAATATTAAGAAAGTATTCTGTTCTCTAGAGGCAAAATGGTGGTAATTCAGACCTTTACTCAAAGCTTCTTTAAAAATTATGTCTCTGGCTTGTTTGTGATGGGTGAATTAATTGCGTAGCTATCTGAATACTTCACCACCCACCCAGCTCTATGCACATTTCTGGGTCATGAAAGCAGCCGTAAGGCACAACTTCACCATTTTGAGAGGCAAACTGTCTTAATTACAAGTCCCAGATAAATTTTGTTTCATTTATTCACATATTCCCTCCCTTAGGTAATACAGGAATTCTGTTTATATTTTTCCTAAGTTAGGAGGAAAAAGATAATGAAAAAATTGGTTGTCATAATCAATTCTACTAGGGCTGAAGCACAGTAATCACTTTAATGACTAATTACATTGTATTTCTGAAACCATACCAAATAATTTAAGAGAAAATAAAATGAGGAGGAACCTAATGGCATGAAAATTAGAATTTATTGGCTTTAAAAATATTTTTTTCCTGGAATTGGAAATGATGTTGGAGCTAATCTAGTACAGACTCTTCCCTTTGTGTGACTGAAATCCAGAGAGGCAAAGAAATGTGTGGATAGTTCTGAAGCTGCTCCTTGCTGGAATCCAGACTGGGTGGGAGGGCGGTGATCACAGCCACCTTTGCCTGCACCTTGTGACCTAAATCTGCCTAGATAGTTTTCAGTAACTACTGCTTAGACTTAATAACAAACGGTCTGATTTTTTTTAATTAGTCATTTCTGATTATGGGAGGCAAATTGAACAATATCAAAAAAAATGATTGTCTTTAGGGTTGCTTTTAATTGAAAGAACATATATACCAATATCGACGTGAGAAAATATCCAAAGCCGAGGTGTTTTCCAGAGATGTGTGTGATTAGTGTTCAAAACTAGTGAGAATGTTCCAGTCAATATTAATGTCTATGTTGGTTTATGACTTGCCAGATGTGAATTCTCTCTTCAAATACACATGTGAATTGGCTGCTGATTATTATTTGACAGGACACATTTTACCTGGAGCAAAATTCAACATTTTACTATTCATAGCATTATGTGAAAGCTAATCAATACTTTTTACAAAAGCTCCAGGCACCAGATGCTAATCATATGCAACACTGCTGAATGGAAAATATAAAACCAGGTTTACATGCTTCTGTCCCTGTTTAAAGTGGCATCAGAGTTATAATCGCCAGGTAAGATTTGCTATTGAACAATGGGATTTGGATTAACTGTTAGGACATGGGAGTTTCAGCAAACATCGATCATGCTTCTATTAATATTTTTTATGCTTGATGAGATGGTCAATGCCTGGTTAGATAAAAGAGTGACTAGGAACTCTATTTTGGCTCAGAACGGCAGAAAAGGTTGTTGCTGGTTTTCTTTCTTTCTTTTTTTTTTTTTTTTAAGTACCAATAAAAGCTTTTTAAAGCACTAAGATCTAGCTTGTGGCTCAAGTGAAAAGGAAATTTATACACTAACCCAGAAATTCAAAAACATTCTGGTATCAGCAGGCTCTCAGACCAAGAAAAGAAAGCTTATGTATGATTAAATTGAAAGAACATAAATTTGCTTAGGATAATTATTTACCATCACTCACACAATTTAGACTTATAATTCACAGGTGCAAGGAACCAAGATTATATTATCTTTTCCAAAATGCTTCTTCAATAACAAATATTACAGAATAGTTGATTGTAAATACCTCTAAGAACTTAAAAACTATGTCATTTTTCCTTATTATCTGTTTTGAAACTTGACTCTTATAAATAGTCAAGATATTATGATCACATTTCACAGAAATGAAAAAACAGTCAACATACAAACTTGAAAGATTAATTCTTTAAACATGTTCTTCTATTGCTTGTGTATTTTTAAAATGTAGATATTCATGTTGCATCTATCATATATTGTGTAGGCTCAATCAACACTTTATCTCTTTACTAATAATAAACTAAAGCATTTATTAGTATACCAGGTGAATTATGTCTTAAACCTAATTTCCAATCCAATACTTTAATATTAAGCCAAGCACTAGAATAAATAACATTAACTTTTCCTTGATAAAGTGTCAAGGTTGCTTTTAAAATAAAGGCAGTTTACTCTTGTAACCTATGAATTAATGTGCCTTATAAATATGCCTTGTTAACTGATTAATGAAATGCTTATAATTGCAAATTGTAAATTAGACTGAGACAGATGGATAGATAAACAAATCTATTTGAAAAGTACTTCCTATTGCATTAAGCTAGGCCTTATTTGAGGCTTAGCTAATAATAAATTTTCAGGTAATTTGGGGTGATTTTCTGCCCTGAGCACTGATCACACTCTCGATCAGCTTTAGTGACTGAAATGAGCCATTGTTCTCTACTTCAACCCTCAATACATTAAGTCAAAATTGATTTTTTACTCCTTCTTCCAGAGTGGTGCAATCAGCAGGTGATACTTCAAGAAGAAAACCAATGCCTTCTTTGCACTTGTTTTTATTTTTCCCAGGCTCCTAACAACGATGGCTTGTGATCACATAAGGCTAAAAACTCACTCTAATGGTAGTTGGATTTCATCAATATTCCTCTCCTTTAACACTCTTTTCTTAATAATCCCCTTGAGACTTCAGTCTTCATCCATTTATTTAGCATATAAGTAATAAATGCTGTCTACAAAAAGCCCCGACATGATTTTCTGAAAGAAAGCCTGGTCTACACGGGAGAGGGATAAATCATAAGATTTAACTGAACACAATATAAAGAGTACAGAACTGGTGCTTTGAATAAAAGAAGTAGAGAGTTGAGTGGGAAGGAGGGTAAGTCATTTGAATTGTTTTAAAATCGAGTGCAATTTTATCCAATATTTCAGACTGACAACAGTTTAGGTAAAAAGAAAAATTTGGAAAACTAACATGGAGTTAAATTCCCTGTTTTAAAAATCTAGTACAAGTCAAATTACATCACTATACCTTCTTAGAATATTAAATAGAATTAATTAAAAAACATTCTCAGTACATATAATAAATAAAACTTGAAATTAGAAATGTAAAAAAGAGATAATGCTGATAGAAAAGTTCCTCTTAGAAAAAATAAAGTAGATTTCAAAGCACCTTGGCAAATTCTCCCACAGATGGGCAACAACCTTTGACTATTCACCAACAGTTTGCCTGATGGTCCAGGAGATGTTAACCTATTTTTGCTTGTCTTTTGCACCTGTGGATCTCTTGCTCTCAACTTTGGCACTGGCACCCCTGCCTTCAAAGATTAAATAAACATGTTTCTCCATCTCTGTCCTTCCTCTCTCATCTTCTAGATATGCACTCAAAGCATTTGAAATGGCAAATTCTATTTCAAATTCATTCTAAAGCAAAAGATGAACTCAGGTCACATTCTGCAGCATTATAGTTTTGTGTCCATTGTGCTATTTTTGTTAGACTCTGGAATTTTTGTAACTACATCTTGAGATGTACCTACAAAGGCATATTTAAGAAAATCAAAGATATTTGTAGAAAGTAAAGTGGGTGAGAAGGAAGATAGACAGCTTCATGTCATTGACAAGATTTTTCTCTCTGGAGTAAATAAAAAAATCTAGTTCCAAATAACAAAAACTTCAATAAGAAAGACTTTAGTTTGAAGCGGGCATTTCCATACCCTGTCTTCAAATCCCAGTATAAAGTACTATTCACTAAAGTGAATTCTATTCACTAAAAAGGAAAAAAAATAAATAAATACCTGTCATAGTCAATGACTCATTCAACCAAGTTCTACTCATTTGTACATTCTGAGCCCTTCAATGGAGGAGTGCCATGCATGTACATACTTTATACTAGAAACAGCGAATCTCCCACAGATGGGCAACAACATTTGACTATTCACCAACAGTTTGCCTGATTGTCCAGGAGATGCTAACCTAGTTTTGCTTGTCTTTTGCACCTGTGGATCTCTTGCTCTCAACTTTGACACTGGCACCCCTGCCTTCAAAGATTAAATAAACATGTTTCTCCATCTCTGTCCTTCCTCTCTCATCTTCAAGATATGCACTCAAAGCAGAGGAAGAAATGATCACTTCTTCTCCCCCAGACTACATTCTTCTTGGGGGAAAGAGGACTGGAAGGCTGTGGAATGGTCAGGAAACCATGGTGGGTTGCATACGTTAGGTCCTAAAAAGATCACACTCCAAGTGCCCATTTTCTAATGGGTGACATATGAACAGATAATCATGGTTCTTGACATAAGTGTTTTAAAGCTACATGTCTAGGGAGAAAAGAAGATGAATTTATCCTGGAGATCTTCTGAGAAAAGAAAAGGAGTCATAATCCAGATTATTTACTATAAAGTACCTAAACATCAGAGCAAAGAACATGATGTGTGTGCATTTGTTCTTCTCATATGGACAAAATAGATAATTCTGATAATTTTTTCTTCAAGTAAGTGTAAGTAACTTGGGAAGGAATGAGAACTGGTTACTAGACCAAATATTACAATAAAGAATTATAGTAGTAACTCAGGACAAGGAGGAGGATGCCATCAACAAAATAAAAGATTGCCAAATGACTTTCTTTCAGTTGAGATTAAAATTTAAAGAGTGCTCACAGTTTTGTGACTTCTTCAGCTTAACTCGTTCATACAAAACTCAAAGCTTAAGACAGGAGACAGGAAGGCGCAATGAGGTCAAAAGACAGATTTAATAACAGACAATGAGGGAGATGTATAAAATCATAGGAAACAGAGACAGAGAATTTTATTGTCTTAAATTATATAAATATGGATACAATTAATAAACTCTAGTGGCTTGTGCAAATGATTTTTATTATTATTAGATTATTGTGTGTTTCTTATCTTAAACCATTTGGAAAATGACAATAGGCAAAACCAGATTAAAAACTAAAATGCTATACATATGACATATGCTTTCATTCTAGTTCAGAAAACTTACTATGTCTAGAGTTAAGAGCTGAAACTTGCTCTGGAGAAACTTATTATCAATTATGGAGAAAAATATGTAATTAGAGAATGTCAAATTAATATGCCAACAACTGCATTTAAAGTGAGAAGAGACACTTAGTCCAGTCTTCCTAGAGGAGATGATGCTAAGGAAATTTTGAAATATAAGTAGGATTTAATTAGAGAAATAGAAGGACATTTCAGGCAGAGGGATCTGCATTGGAAGGAGGCAGAGGCTAGAAAGAGCATTTAGTTAAATAACAAATCCAATAAAATATTCATACTATAAGATGCACAGAAGCCTAGGCAGAGAAACACCTTGGATTACTGTTCAGGAAATATTCATTTTCCTTCTCCTTCCTGCTATGAACAGAGTATTAATTTTTAAGTCAGTTTTTGCATTACTGTGATCAAAATACCTGACAAGAACAACTTTAAAAGAGGAAAAGTTTATTTGGCTTACAGTTTCAGAGTTCATGGTCAGCTGACTCCATACTTCTGGGCCCATGATGAAGCAGAACGTCATGGTGGAAGGGTGTGGCAAAGGAAAGAAGCTCAGGACATGGTGATCAGGGAGCAGAGAAAGAGCTCTACTCACCAGGGACAAAATTTAAACTTCCAGAGGTGTACACTAAATGATCTGGCTTCTCCAACCACATCCTGCCTGTCTGCAGTTACCACCCAGTTAATCCACTGGTTAAGTTACACCTCTCATAATTTAATATTTCACCTCTGAACATTCTTGCATTGTCACATACATGAACTTTTAGGGAACAACACATATCTAAACCATAACATTCCACCCCTAGTCCCCAAAAGCTCATTCCCATCTCACAGTGCAGAATACATTTAGTCCATTTTCAAGAATACATATAGTCTTAACAGTTCCAGCATTACCCAAAAGTTCAAATCCAAAGTCTCCTCTGAGATTCAAGGCAAACTCTCAGTGCAAGCCCCTAAATATGTGTGTGTGTGTGTGTGTGTGTGTGTGCGCGCGATATATCTCCAATGTATAATGACACAGAATAAATATTTCCATTCCACATGGAAGAAATAAGGGCCTAGAAAGAAGGAATAGGACCAAAGGAAGATAGAAATCAGGCTGGGCAAACAAGTTCTGTAGTTCCAGGTACAGCTTCTGGGACACATGGTAAGTATCAGTGATGTTCTCTCTGAAGGACTTGTGTAGCTCTGTCCCATGGTTTTTCTGGTTACAATGTACATGGTCTCCTTCCTGGCTTCTCTACTTGATTCTTGCAGCTTTCCTTGGCAGACATTCCATATTACTGGTCTCTTAATCTCAGGGGTCTCCACTGCAACTTCAGCTTCCTTCTCACATCTTTATGAATTATCCTTTCAGGGACTACCTTCAGGAAATCTGACTTTACTCCACTTTTCCTGGTCTTCCTTTTGAAATCTAGGTGGAAGCTTCCATGAACCCCCAACTACAGCACACTGCATTCCTGCTGAAAAAACACCATGTGGTTGACACCAAGTTCTGCTGCCATCGCAAGCAGTGGTCAAACCTTCAGGGACGGAGGCTGCTGCAGCCTCAGAATGCCTGGGTGACTGAGCACAGTGAAACAACTTACTAGACCTCCCTGTGCAAGCAGGGTGCTCCCATGGTTTCTGTTCAACAGCATTTTTACTTCTACACCCTTAAGCCTGAGATGGGTGTGGTTTTGCCAATTCCTCAGATGCCCTCAATTCATCTTTCTTGTTATCTCTTTGTAGAGAATGTAGTACTCATATCTAAAGCATAACAATTATTGATTTCAGAATTAGCTTTATGATTAACTTTGACATGGGATGCCAGCAGAGTGGCACAAAGGCTTAAAATGTGCTTGCCCAATGGCTGCTTTCTCCCTTGCATTGAAATCATGCCCTAACCAGCACACTTCTTCAAGGAAAAAGAAGTGGAACAGAGCTCCCCATTCAACCCACAGACCTGAGACCAGGAAACAAATCCATCTAAATGCAACCCAGATTAGCTTGCCCCAAGCTGGCTGACAGCCATGAGTGAAATTAAGTGATTCTTATTTTAAATCTCCCAATTTTATAGCGAATGTTAGGTAGGAACAGCTTTCTAGTGTTGAACATGTCTTTGTTGAAGAAACACAAAAGTTTTTTAATTTTTTATTTTTGCTTCACATTCTTTCCAAATTTGTTCACTTTTGTAACAAATCACATATGTAAAATATATTATTTATAATGCAGGAATCTCAAAAGTTATAGTGTATGTGCTCCTTCCTCTTAAACAATTGTCATTAACTTTGTCTTGAGGGTTATTTTAAATTACAGTACTATCATAGACAATTGTATATGAGGGTGCACAGAGAATGAAGTAAAATTCTGAAAGACTCAAGAGACTTCTTTGCAACACATTGCTCTGGTTACTATCTCAGGGAAAGATGGAACCCAGATATGAAGTGGAAAAAAACAAATTCCAAGTATGAGGATGTTTGTTTTAAAAGATAATTATATAAAAGTGCCTCACAGAGAGATTGGTACATGGTAATAGATGATCTGGTAGAATTAGGTTCATTTTCACATTCTCCCCTAGTCTTCCCATTAGCTGATTTTGGAAAAGTCTGCCTGAGGGTTTTCAAGTTCATGCTCATTTGCATTTTAGTGTTGGCCAAGGCAAATTGTGCTGTCTCTTCACTGATGCAATTAAGAGAAAAAAGTCAGGCAGGTTCTGGCCTTTTGGATTTTCATGAAATTTTCAGTGTCTGATTTGACATTTCAGTTTCTGATTGTCTGTGATCTGTCATTTATGAATGCTGCAGTGAATAAGTGAGAGCCATTAAACAGCTGCACAATTTAGGGGACTTTTCACAGCCCAGTCGTAGGACTCAGCAGGGGATCAGAGAGGATTAGGCACAAGGAAACAGAAAGGCATTTTAATTTGAGTAATATTAACATTCACATACTGTCATATTATGGAAATGTTTGGCAGTGTGTGAGCTCCGCTATTGAAGCAAAGGCAGACAAAAAAATAAATAAATAAAACAGCAGCAGCTCAGAATTTTCAGCCTCTCCTCAATGACTGAAAGATAATACAGTTGGGTGATCCTCCAGCGTAACATTCAGGAGGAATACATGCAAGACTAAACCAGACCAGGAGGAAATCCCCAGAAAATTCCCAGGTTCTCCAAAGCACCTTTTTTTTTTTTTCTATGAAAAGACATTTCTGTAAAGAGACTGCTATATTCTGGTCCTGGGAAGTCAGCCAGCAATGTTTCTTTATTGTGGTGAAGACATTATGGAGACACAAGGAAGTATAATAAATCCATGGCACAGTTTCTGACTTCAGAGACTCTTGATGAAACTATTTATAGACACAGGTATTTACACTAAAACAATAACTGAAATGCATTATGGGGGAACACCATGTACTTGAATTCAACATAGTTCTAAATTTATTTTTGAATATTGTAGCAATAAAGTTATCAACAATATCGAGCCAGATTAATCATGAATAACTCCTTGTAAGAATTAATTTTGAGATAAATTTTGACAGCCATAAAAGATAAGGTTTGGTGTATAAAATAGAAAATGCACAAACAAGAAAATGATATTCAGTATTAATGGCAGGTCTAAAAATGCTAAAACAAAATTAGAGGGTGCAGAGAAGAAAAAACAAATGTAACTGTCATAAAGTCATCCTGTGTAACCTCACAATCAATTGATACAATTTCAAGATTTTGTAGGGACCCAGGAGCCAACAATGTGACAGTACTTTTACCAAATGCAATCCCCGGACCACCACTCTTGAAATCAAAGATACCCATCTCCTGTGAAGTTCCACAGAGTAGAACCACTTAGCAACAGAATCGAGGGTCTCCAAGTTATACAGGGAAAGTAGGGTGGGGGTGGGTTCCAAATACAATAGCTAGAGCTCTGTAACTGGTCAGAGTCGACTAATAATACCTTTGTCCCTTAATTATAGCTCACTGGTAAGATCATTAAGAAAGGAGAGCTCAGAACTATCTAGGATATGGATGAGCTAAAAAGTCTAACTTTCCCAAATCCCCACCAAAAGGAAAGAAAAAAAAAATCCATCTCTTTACCACTCTAACATGAAAACCAGCTTTATCCACTTGCACAGTAGTTGAGGAAGTGAAGCAGGCTTCTTAGTGGATTCTCAAAACGAACATGAACACTGCTCCTGAATTTACTGGCAACAAGCACAGACAAGTTGTAAAAAGATGAAATGCAGATTCTTTTCTGGATTTCCAATTAACTTGCATTAAAATATCAGTTATTTTATCTTCCTTTCCTATTATCTTTCATTTGACTCCCTGCATTTTGGACTTAAGGATCTTTGTGTCTTAACCGTATAGTCAGAAAATAATCATTTGGCAATGCTTTAATGAGCCTAAGGAGGAATAATTAAAGAAATCCTTTCATAATACTAAGACTCACATGTACAAAAGGTTTTCAAAGAATTAGATATGCCTTTTCTTTCCTTCCTTTATTTTTTTATTACTCTTCGTTTTATCATTGGATTTTTCTGGCATTAGTATTTGTTTACACTTATTAAAAGATCAAAGTGTATACTTTTCAATCTAATATCATATGAAGCAGCAAAGTTGATAAGCATATTTATGGAGGAGAACTCTAAACAGTGCTAGAACAATCTTGGAAAAATTGAATTAACATTTTTATTGTGTGTCGCAGTTTAGATGTGAGGTGTCTCCCCAAAATTCATGTTAATGCAGAAATATTCAGAGGTTAACTGATTTGATTATGAGAGCTAGAAACGATCAGTCCATCCTAGTTTGAATAAGACTGGGTGGTCACTGTAGGCAGGTGGGGTGTGGCTGAAGGTGGGTCACTGAGATCCTATATTGGATCATCTTCCCTATGGTGCCTTCCCCTACTCTCTCTGCTCCCAGGATCACCCGCCATGAGTTGAGCAGCCTTCCTCCCCTGGGCCCTTCCTCTGTGATGTGCTGCCTCACCTTGAACCCAGAATAGTGGAGTCAGCTGTCTATGGATTAATGGTGGAATGAGGCAGACCTCATTACCCTATGAACATGTATGATTACACGAATGGTATGAATCTACATTGTGCACAACCATAGAAACGAAAAGATGCACCCATTTGTGCACAATAAATTGAAATGCAGTCAGTAAAAATTTTTAAAAATTTAAATTAAATCACATATAGAGTTCCCAAGGTTACCTTTTATTAACTGTAACAAGACTGTGAAATAAAATATTTTTGTTGAAAAAAAAAATCCCAAAATAAATTTACTTTGACATTGGGGAAAAAAAAGAATTCTGAAACCATGAGCCCCAATAACCTTCCCCTTGTCTAAGTTGTTCTCGTCCAATATTTTGGTCAGAGTGATGCAAAAGCTGACTAAAACACAGATTTATGAAAACTCATGAACCTTCTATAACCTAGAAAAAGCACCTCTCAATGTGCAAAGAGGGGCATGCCTATAATTCCATCAGTTCTCAAGGCTGAGGCAGGAGGATCTCTGTTGGGGTCTTTAGCCCCCTTGCTCTTATGGACCAGCAACAAGGGAAGGGAGTACTCCCCAACAAGGTCAGACTGGGATAGGTAGGGGCGACTGACCACCAGGTGGAGGACAATCAGACACGTCAGGGAGATCAGTCACAGCAGGAACTCGTTTAATGAGGAAGTCACATAGCTTTTATGTAGGGTGGAGGCTAGGCAGGAACCAATCAGTTTAAAGATCAGCAAGGCATGGGGGAGGTTCACCCAGGCGAGAGTCCCATATGACTATATGGCAAGCACGAGCAGATCACGTTCGCAGAACTGTTGTTAACCAATCCCTGAAGGTGGTCCGATTTATCGTCATTAACCTTTGAAACCGCCTTTGAGGCCTTGATCTTGCTCACTCACCAGGGAGTAAGGAGTCAGCCTGAGTTAGTTAATGTGTCATTAGTCCCAACAGATCTCCAGTTCAAAGCCAGACTCAGTAACTTAGCAAGGTCCTAAGCAACTTAGGGAGATCATGTCTCTAAATAAAAATATGAAAAAGGGCTGAGGATGTGACTCAGTGGTTAAGCACTTCTGGGTTCAATCTTTGATACCAAAAAAAGAAGAAAAAGAAAAAAGCAGCACCCTTCCTATTTTAGAGTAAAATATATGAAAGAAGAGAGAGAGAGAGAGAGAGAGAGAGAGAGAAAGTAAAAAAAAAAATCCACACTGTTATTTTAGAAAACCCACCTAGGGAGGTTAGAAAAACAGCAATTTATGAGACAGAAATCATTACTCAAGACCTTTACAGTACAGGATATTGCTTAAAACATGACCACAGAGTAACAGTTTTAAATTCAAACATAAGGATAGGAGATAGAAAAAGAACATGGAAAAGTGGGGTAAAGTGTAGAAGAAAAAATGAAGAAGTGAAACAGGGAGACAATAACAGTGTTAGATTAAGGTTCTGTTTTGTGGGGTGATTTTTCGCTGCCAGACTCCTATCCTGCCCCAGGAATTTCTCACTTGCAAGTGCCTCTCCCCTCAACTCTCCCGCACAGCACTGCTGCTTCAGGTTCTGTGCAGCCCACCCTGGCAATGACACTCTCTTCTTCTGGAGTTTAAAGAGATCCTGGATTATTTTTTACTGGGCAGAATTCATAGCCCTCAGTCACCTGTTTCCACGTACTCTGCAGGGCCTTATTTTTCACTGTAGTATAAATTTCTCTGCTCCATCAAGTCAGCCTTTTTATATCCCTTCTTGTCTTTCCCTTTCACCTGCAATTTCTGTACTCATTCCAAACTCTATATGTTTGATTCCACCCTTTCTCCCATGCAGAATTAATCTGTTTTCCACAACTCTACATCTTTCATTACTTTGATGGAAAAAAGGACAAATAACAGCCAAATTTGCTCTCTTTCTCTTGATTCAAATTCCTGAGGAGGGGGAAATGATTATTTGGAATAGAAATAAGCCCATGCCAGACGCTGTAAGCTGGCCTATGTTCCTGTCTATTGGGGACTGTCCACACTGGCCTGAAAAGGAGGGAGAAGGGTATATGTGAGTTTGTGTACGTGTGCCAGGGGAATGTCCTGTCCTTCCCCATAATTCAAAATCTCTGCCTTTTAAGTTTTTCTGCATTTACCCAGGATGTCAGCTCCCTAACTGTAATTTCTTTTCAGTCAGTAAAAAAGCCCTTCCCTTCTAAATCAGTTTACCACATCAGAGTAATGATTAGCAAATGCATTCAGTTCTTTCTATGAAGTACCATATCCAGGATCATGTAGAATTTCCATAATTGGAGAAGACATGCATATTGTTTCTAGAGATAATAAATTTTGGCTGGATATAAATCAGCCGTCAACCTTAATCTTGAAAAATTCTGGCTAGGAGCCAACAGTCTTATGGTATTGTGCCTGGTTTAATCCAGACAGGCAATGAGACAGATACATAACCCCTCACTTGGCTTTTTCTATTTTTTTATTTTTCAGTGAAGCTCAAAGGCCTTAAAGGAAAGATAAGAATTTTAAAAATGATCAATACATATTATTTTTAAAAATTATCAATACATATACTTGTAAGCATCACATACATCTTCTTTCAAGTAAACTATTTTCAACTGCCTTTGTGTTTCTTCCATAAACTGGACTGCTTGGGAGGTGCTAGTCTGAACTTAATTGTCAAGCAAATCCTGCCCATAAATACTTTGAAAATCCAAATACTAATTAAGTCTTTCATGTTTTGCAACTCCCTCACTTTATCCCAAGCAAGTTCTTCTCTCATGAGAACTATAGAAATTCCAGTTAAAATTTTTGGTCTTACATTGCTCTGCCTGTTTGAACCAATAACGGGTGACTTGTTTTCTCCCATCAATTACCTATTTTCCTTCATGTCTGTCAAATTTATGCCAATGCCCTTTTTTTTTTTTTTTTTCATTTTAAAGTTAGCTTTGAATTGATCATGATAAGAAACACTGTCTTGGATCAAAAACAAAATACCAAAGTTTGGGAAGATTTTAGACAACACAAATTATTTCCCATAATTCTAAGTAAGCCCAAGAACAGATTGCTAACATGGTTGGGTTCTGGTTGCAAACTGCTGATGTCTTGTTGTAACGTCACCTGGTAGAAAGAAGGCTGGAAAGTTCTTTGGGGTCCTAACACAAAAACAAGAATACCATTCATTAATGTTCTAGTCTCATAACCAAATTAAATGCCATATCCTAAAAACATAACCTTAAGGATTAGGATTTCAACTCTGAGTTTTAAGAAAATCCAAACATCCATTGAACACTGACAACTAATAGAAGAAATACCTTTTTCTCTAGAAAAATTTTCTGATTTATTAGATAAAAATTTTAAAACTTTGTTTCTCATTTTTTCTTATTGTTTTGATATTTTCTACAGCATAGTCAACAGCATAATCTTTTCATCAGTTAGATGGCAGCATATGAAATTCTGGGTACATTTCATAAATAAAATATCAGGATGGTGCTGTATTATGAAGGAGAAATTGAAGACCTTGAGACACAAAAGTCTCTTATGCTTTATTTATTTAAATTGATGAATAGGAGTTTCTGTTACAAAGTATCTATGCATGCTAGAAGCTATCTTTAATCGTAAGTCATATGCCAATAAATTTGGCACAATTAAGGCAGTAAAACTATATAACCGAAATGTATAGCAAACAATATTGTTTCAACTTTGTAGAATTGAAAGGGAATTAGATTTACTGCAGTCTAGAGTTTTCAATCCCTGTCCCCTAGGAATTTTACAGGGTATGTCCTTTCTTAGGGAGAGGAAGGTGATAAGATTTTCTACTCAATTAAAATATCTGAATATTCCCCAGCCTGTATGACTGCTAAATAAAATCCAGTTGAAATCATGTTTCTCTATCTGAATATGTATGATAATTCCTAGGGCATGCTTCCTTGTCTCACAAATTTGCTGCAGTTCTTTATCACCTTCCAAATACACTTCCTCCAAACTGTGTCTTCTTTCTACCCAAATGCATCCCAAGCATGGATTAAGTGCAATCTCATTATTTCCCAAAGTAAACACTGAATATATCAGTTAATAAAACTTCCCTAAATATTAGTGGGCTATCATTTTTCCAAGATTCCAAAAGGTAGTCCAGTGGCACATTTGCACCAATATTAAAATTCTTTTTTAAAAATATTTTTAAAGATGTCGATAGACCTTTATGTTATTCATTTATTTATTTGTGGTGCTGAAAATCGAACCTAGTGCTTCACATATGCTAGGCAAGTGCTCTACCACAGAACCACAACCCCAGCCCCAATATTGGTGTTCCTGACAAGCATGGTAAATGCCATATCCTTAAGGAGTGAAACCATAACTTTTTCCTTATCCAGACTTATATCCCACTTCTCTTGATCCAGAATCCAGTCTCAATATCCCATTCCATATATTTTCTATGTTCTTCCAGCCAACATGAAGTAGGTTTTATAGTTCAGTCCTTTACTATCATGATAATAACCTATTTAGTAGCCTAATGGCCAGAAGAGACAATAGAGACAGATGCTGTGGAGGCTGTGCATTGTCTTTTGGGACAGTGTCTCTGCATCAACTTCAAGAAGACTGAAGTGCGTGTCCTTAAAGGAGTGATGAGTACTTCCGCAGAATCAGAAGGTCCAGGGAATCTGAAGACTCAGGATTTTCAAGTGCATCAAACAAATATCCTCATCCAGTATCTTTGGTCCCATTCATTGGAGTCAGGGCCCAGCTCTCGTCACGGCAGTCCTAACTAGCAGGAGAAAGTAATTTTCTCTGGAACTCTGCTTATCCTTGATTCCTGAGCCTGGTTCTCAGGGTTTTTACCCATTCAGGTCCTCAGGCTTAGGAAGTGAGAAATTTTTTATGATTTCTAAGATGTCCTTTTAGCTTTCATATTTAACCTCTAATTAACCATTAATCTTTTATAGCCTTTCATTCTCTCTTCCCAAAAGACCAACTGCCCCCAATAAGCACTATGCAATACCATTGCTTTAATTATTACCATTTCCCTCATGTATCTTACATACTTAATACATTGAACCCACTATTGCATTAGTAGATCAGCTTACCTATGTAACAGCTGTAAAATCTCCACCTTTTTCTAGGGAATCTCTGTATTCCATTTTCTTGCCCACTGAGCAATGAGTGAGCCAGTTCTGGAATCTCACTTTAGCATTTTCTTTTTCAAACCATTATTAGACCAACTGTCAGGCATAGTTTTGCAAGAAGTAAACTCTGAAATGAAAATTAGCAAATTGAGGATTCATTACAAAATACTCTTTAGAAGAAATAACTTAAATGTCCATCAATAAAAGAATGAATAAAGAAAAGTTAGTATATACACAAATTGGAATACCACTCAGCTAGAAAAAGGAAAGAAATCCTGTCATTGGTGGCAATATGTAACCTGGAGAACAGTAAGTAAAATAATCCAGGCATGAGAAGTCAAATACTATGTAGACTTATATGGAATCTGAAAAAGTTGGTATCAGAGAAGTAGATAATGGAATAGAGGTTACCAGGAACTAGGGAGACTGCTGAATGAGGAATTGGAAGAGATTAGAAAAGGGGTATAAAGTTACAGTTAGATAGGAAGAATATGTTCTAGTGTTCTATTACATAATTCAGTGATGTTTTATATAGAATAATAATATGTTACATATATTATCATATAATATAATAATATTATATATAATAATAGTGTATTCTATACCTCAAGGTAGTTTATAAAACAGGATTTTGAATGTTATCACCACAAAAGGAATGATAAATGTTTGAGATGATGGATGTGCTAATTACCTTGACTTGATTATTATAAAATGTACACTCTGACCTCCCTGTCTATAGATTCTGGATTTGTGGATTCAACCAAACTCAGATCAAACATATTCAGAAAAAAATGCATCTGTACTGAACATGTACAGACTTTTTCCTGTCATAATTCATTGAGTAATGTAGTTAACAACCAGTAGTGTTTGCATTTTATTATGCACTATAAGTAATATAGACATGATTTAAAGTATATGGGAGGACATACAAAGTTTATATGCAAATACTATGCCAGTTTGTATGGGAGACTTGAGTAATCATGAATTTTGGAATCTGAGAAGGGTTCTGGAACCAACTCTCGCTGAATATTGGAGGCCAACTGTATTCATGCATAGAAACTTCACACCATGTCTTATAAATATGGGTAATTACTATGTACCATTTTTAAATAAATTTAAAAGAAAAATTAATACACATCCATTATAATATGCAGATGAAATAAAACACTCTTGAAATCAACAATTGTAGGAAAAGTGAACAAAAGCAAATTTGAGTAGAAGAATTCAGGCCATGATCCATAGCTAAATTCAAGGGAGCTCTGATGTGGGTATGATCCTTCAGAGATGTCCTGGATTGAAGAGAGAGGGAAAGGATTTTCTATCCCTTCACCAAGGAGTCATTGTTTGTAAGTTCCTACTTTCCCTACAGGCAACTTTACTCCAGAAAGGAGATTTGACTTTGAACAAGGCAGCGATCTCTAATCAAGGACAATTCTCAGAATGTGTGGACAGCTGATTGTTGTCATACTTTGGAAAAATGGGAATATATACTTTGGTTTTAAAGTAAGAATATGGATGACAAAGACTTGCATTGTTAAAGAAGAATTAAGAACTAAGGAGTCATCTCAAAAAGACCTGGGAACCAAACTGAAATACATACTATTGGCTAATTTTAGGATAATGTAAATATCAAAAAGCATGAGTTTTAAGATACTAAACAAAAAGTAATCCAAGACTCTATCACTATACTAAAAAGAAAGAAAGCTACATGTGCTTCTTTGTAAATAAAGGCAATTAAGTGATGTAAAATGACAGAATTAAAAGAATTAAGATCACCATTTTCAATTTTTTATGTACTACTTGACTTATTATCAATAATTTTAAATTATTTTATTATTATTTTTAAATTATTACTTATTATCAATAATTTTAAATTAAGTTATCAATAATTTTAAAAGTTACTGCATGAGAATTTGTTATGGATCAGAAATTCACATAATTTCAAAGTATCAGAATACATATTAAATACTAAGGAGAAAATAGCACCCTTGTATAGGAGATCTAGAAACTATCTCAAACAAATGATCAAACTTATCCATAATAAGACAGAGAGAGAGACAGACAGACACTGGACATTACTTTTACTCTTCTCATTTAATGCAATAGGAAGTACAAAATGTCATCTACTCTTTATTCTTGAGTAAATGTTTAACATGAATCTAATTATAGGAAGGGATTGCACAAAGTCAATTGTGTGTTAGTTTCAAGACCATGTTTCTAGATGCTGAAAAAAGTCGTAGTTATAAAAAACAAAAATGTAAGAATATAAAAAAAATGACAATTGTGAACAATTTTATTATGAGATCATTCATCAATGGCCAAACTTAAAATAAAAACAGCTAAAGAGGGCATTTTGAGCTCATCAATTGGGTATTGCATAGGAGGCATTATTTTATCAAAATTAAGTTTCTTGGGTATGAGAATACAACCAGTGTACTTTCAAAAAAATATTTTTAAGAGGAACACAGAAAGATATGGTAAAATCTTAACAATTGTTGAATCAAGATAAAGGTAATATGGATATTTGTAATATTGCTCTATTTTTCTATTAACTTCAATTGTTTTCCCAATTATATTGGGGAAATATTCTGAAGTTACTTCAACCCAAGTCCTGAGCCAATTTCAACAAATCTATTAAAAAGAGACTTGTGCTCATGAAATTTAACTACATTTTAAATTCTGATTTTGAGCTTCCCTAAATCAACTTTTTCTTTCTAGAATTAAAAGTAGAGAGACTTTTAAGAAAAAACATAAACAATACCAAACTTACTTTACTACATTTCTGTGACTCCCATCCAGGTCTTTTTTTTTTTTTTCTTTAACAGTCATTTTCACCATGACAAATTCCTGTAACTGTCAAAATGAAATCTCATCACTAGTTATTTTCACTAAATGTTTTCCTTTGACATCTTTTATGTTTCAAGAATCTACTTCCATTGACAGAAGTGAAAGAAGAACCTCAAACTATTTTTGAGGAAAAAGACCCAAAACTTTAAATTTTTTTTTTTTCAATTTCCCTTTTCTGAGCAACATGTTTCCTTCTCATTAATTCATTCCATCAGGATCACTTGTCAAACCTGTGTTTGGAAAGAACAAAAAATAAAACTATACTACTTTATTAGCCATCTTCAGAAGTTTTAGGGAAAATAGAAGTTAGGAACACAAACATGTCTCAATGTATATCTAGCAGGACCTAAAGAAAATTTTTAGTCACTGGTCTAAAACAAAGCAGTAACCCTCTATCTCATCATCTTGTAAGATCTACAGTAGAGTCGTTTTTTTTTGTCTCTCAGTTCCTACATTTGAAGGCTTCACTGTAATTCATTCAGACAAAATATATCAAAATAATATACTCATATTTATAAGCTTCAAGCCCCTAGACATGTGTGTGATCCCTGAAACATCTTCTCTTAATTTCAGTTTCAATTCTTTCATAAGTGAAGATTTGCCTTCTCCAGTGCATTTTCTGAACCAATGACACTGTCATAGAACTCAAGTAGATTTTAACAAGCATAACTTCCTCCAAGATTGTTTTTTCTTTGCTATTTAAAGGCTCTCTTCCATCTCACAAATGCCCTAACAGCTACAGACTCATACATTATAATATATGCACATGCTTACCTATAAACCTTCATAATGTACTTATATAAAGGTGCTTCTAACACAATGCATAAAACAGGTGAGCTATTTTTAATTTTATCATGGGAAATATGTGAAGTTAATGTGGAAGAAGATAAAACAGAATCCCTATTCGTTTTTTATTGGAAAAACACTCTAGATGTTTTGTGAGAAGAGAAAAAAATATCTCTATAGGATTGAATTGCAACAGAACTTTTATGTAAAGTGGTTTTATTGGAAATATATTGTTCCAGACAGCAGCAAAGAGAACAGTTTTAATCCAAAATGCTTCCAGGCTCAGTCCCTTCTGGCCAATTAATTTGATTTCAGTAATGCTATTGTTGCCTCTGCCTAGCAATAGCTATTAAATATAGGGCTGTGCCTTTCAGAAGACTTTTACTTTACATGAGAGCCAAAAGGTAAATCTGTACAAAATTCGATGAAGAGGTGAAATATGATTTTGAAATAGAAAAACATATTAGCTCAAACGCTGATAAATAAGAATAGTTTTGAAAAAAAAAAAAAATGAGGCAGCAACCGTTCCAGGTGGCATCAATCAACCATCAGTAACATTTAGACAAAGACTGTACAAAGTTTATGTACCTACCTATCCAGAGATTGTCAAGTGTTTGTCTTTTAGTTATCCAAGTTTGGGGGGAAATGTCATTATTTTCTCATAACCTTAGGATTAAATTCAACAACTATCTATGGGAAAGTACTGGAATAGGCACTTGTATAAAGATGCCTGAAACACAGGTATTCCCTTTCCTTGGGGCAATCTAATATATAAACTTAGGCAAGTTTCATTAATTCCAGAAGGAATAGGGATGACTGTTATCAGTTATCTAGACCAACACTTAGTAGTTCAAACAGCAAACAGCCCAACTCTAAGGGGCAGTTGCTGATCTGGACCAGCCTTAGCTAATTTAGTCTGGGGTTGCTCTTGTGTCTATAATATTTGGAAAATGCCAAATAACTCTGGTCTGCCTTAATCCCAAATGGTCTTAATCATGTGTTTTTTATTTATCCAATGATAATAATAATTCCTTCTAGGAATTATGGTTGTGGGGTGAATATGATAGATACTTGCAAAAAGAATCTGGGGGGTCACCCCAACTGAACTATTTATACAATGATTCATTTCATTCCATCTTGGTCACCTCACTGTTGCCTCAAACAGCTTTTCCTCCCACAAATAAGAAAATATTTATAGGATCAAATGAAGAGATTCCTTTACCCTCCCAAAATTTCATAACTTCTCTCAATTTCTTCAAATGGCACAGCTGGTACTGAAGAATCTACTTACGAATTCACCCACATGGCTTGCAGTTGCTCCCTTCAGGGATCTCTCCATTGAGTTGTGTACTGACAACATGGCGACCAGCTTGCTCAGTAATCTGAGGAAGGGCAAGGAAGAAGTGACCATGACTACCATGACCTAGCCTAAGAAACTCTGCTCCATCCCTTCTTCTATATTCTGTTTATTACAATGAGTTACTAAATCCAGACCATACTTAAAAGGTGAGCAATTAAGTTCCAAGTCTTGAAGGGAGGAATATCAGGAAATGTACATATAATTTTAGAACCATCACAGACATGTTGGGTTTATTTCCTGAGAGAGAGAGAAATGGAGATGGCCAGTAGCTAGTACAGCTTTTAAAATTAAGATCTAGAAATGCGAATATGTGTTTGGGAATTATTAACTATTTATGGAACTGGAAGCTAGAAGGGTAGAAATTGTGGACCAGATTGAGATCATTCAGAGACTGTGCAAAGGTTGACAAGAAAAGAGTCAAATTTGTCTTATAGGGATATTTACATTAAAGGTAAAAGCAGTGAAAAAAAAATGGCAATGAAGCTAAGAAGAAAATACGTATAAGAGTTTTCATTTCCTACAATAAAATCCAGTTGTCACCACTGGTCAACAATAATAAATTCCGAGGAAATAATGTGAAGAAAGATTTAAGTGAAGACTCTTAGTTTTGTTAGTACAAAGATTATTGGTAGTCTTTTGAAATTTCAAAGGTCTAAAGGAGGTAAGCAACAGTCTACAGTTCTGTGCTCACAGACTGGAAAATAATTGATACTATTATTCAGTTTTAGTTGTGAAGCAAATGGAGAAAAATAGAAGAAGGCATATATAAAGGATTATTGCCCTTTGTCTCAGGCAGTCATCGCAAAATGCTGTAGACTATGTGGTATGAAAAAATGAAATTTATTTCTAGTATCTATAAAGGCTGAAAGTCTGTGGTCAGAATGCCAGCATGCTCAGGTTCAGTATGGGCACACTCTGTGGCTTGTAGATAGATACGTCTTACTGTTTCCTCACAAAATAGTGTGAAAGAGATCCATTCATTTCCTCTTCTTATAAAGACACTATGGCATCAAGGAGACCCTACCCTCATTAGCTCACTTAAACCTAATTACCTCCCCCAAACTTTGTATCCAATATCACTCTTTGGGATTTAAAGCTTCAACATAAGAGTTTGGGGGAGACACAAACATTCCTTCCATACCACCCTTCATGATTTCCTAATTATTTATTATTAAGTTATGATTATGTAACAACAATGAGACTAGAATAATAAACTCCATGCAGCAATCACTCCGTTCCTTGTCTTTCTTGCAACTACATTTTCTGTAAATTCTAGACAGATCAAGAGGCTTGAATACACTTTTGTCTTTTAATATAATCTTCAACCTGACCACATGAGGTGGAAGTCAAGAGAAATGAAGGTCAGAAACCCAGAATGGAAAACGGATAGTGAAAATTAAGTCAGTTTTCATGTAATTTTTTCTCTTTTATCCTATACTATTCTCACATCTTTTAATAGATAAGATGTTATGGGGAAGAGGAATGACTATGGGATTTTAGGTCAAATCTCTGTATTAGGATAATGGCTACAATACTGATCAGTCTTATGACTGTGACAAAATCACTTGATATTACAAAGTTAAGCTTTCTTATTGTTGTTAATATTGAAAGGGGATGGGGTGACAATACTTATATCAAATAAATGATAAATGATTCCTTTTAAGAAATAAATTAAATCATGTAAATAGAAATATTTGGAGACCTAAAGAACTGTACTGACTAGACTTCTAATTCACAATATAACAAGAGAAACTGAGGTTCTGATTAAGTATGCTACTGAATACCCCTCAACCAGAACTAAGTGAAAAGGCCTGGATGCTGATCATCCCATCCCAAATTCAGGGCCTTTTCTACTCTGCTGTATTGTCTTTCTTGCTTATAGTTGATACTCAACAAATCATGGTTAAATTGAAACAAAGGATTGAGCATGGCTGAAAGAGTAAGGGCCAAGTTCCATACATCAGCATTGTCTAAATATCTGGACACATGAAGATTCTCAAAACCAAACCCCAGAATTTTAATTTAGTATTTCTGTTGGTTAAGTCAACTTTAGCTACTGTTATAAGTAAAAGCAAAATGTGAGTAGTTTAATAAAGCAGAAGTTTAATACAAGTGTTCCTTGTTGATAGGAGAGTATCTTTCATGTGGTAATTTAGAAACTCAGTCTTCTTATGGCTTCAATTTCCTACAGACTCATATTCTCTTGGCAAAATCTAGTTGCTTGGCTATATGAGAAGGGAAGTGGGTAAGGTGTAATGTAAACCTTGAGCATCTGCTTTGCATCAATAACTCAGACCAAAATTGCATGTTACGAATTAGCAGCTCTTATTTTCCAAAAACCTTGTCACGAGAACAGGAACCCATGATGGGAATGGCCAAGTGGACTGGAATTCATTCCCCACTCACTCCTGATGCTTCAACCATTCTGAATGTCATTAATTTTCACCACTACACCAGTCCCTTGGTCTGGATTTGATTACACCCCTTCTCTCTAGGACACCCCAATTCTCCCTATTCATCAAATGTTCCTATAAACACTGAGTTTACCATGTTACAATTGTCATTTGTACTTCATAAATTTTTATTTCACCAATTTATTTCATAAATTTTCAGAACTAACTAGATTTGCATGACAGTTGCAAATAAAGTCAATGTCTTCATATATTTCTTACTAAATTTCCTCTAATGTTAATATATTTAGGCATTGTTCAAAGTGTTAAGGCAGGCAGTCAGTATCAGAAGGAAGGAAATAGGTATGCCTCATTCATGGTTATATTCCTAATTCTTTTGTTATTCAATGTGGCACACAAACTCATTAATATGACATATATTTATGATGATCATGCACATGGAAATCAACCAAAATGGTCAGAAAAAAAAATTCAATATATCTTACTCTGGTTTACAATAAGGTGTTCCCCCCAAACTTATGAGTGAGACAATGCAAAAATGTTCAGAGGTGAAATTATTAACTGATGAAAGCTGTAACCTAATCAGTGGATTAGTCCACTTAAGTGAATTAACTGGGTGGTAACATAGGCAGGTAGTGTGTGTGGCAGGAGGAGGTAGATCACTGGGGATGTGCCTGTGGGGTTTATATTTTGTCACTACTTCTCTCTCTCTCTCCCCCTTTCTTACTCCCTCCCCCCTTCCTTTCTGCTTCCTGGATGTTATGAACTGAGCTGCTTTTCTCCACTGTTCCCTTTTCATCATTATATTCTGCCTGACCTCAGGCCCAGAGTTATAAAGTTGACTGACCATGGACTGAACCTCTGAAAGCAAGAGTCAAATAAACTTTTCCTCCTCTAAATTGTTCTTTGTAAGATTTTTGGGTAAGGTTTTTGCATAAATTAGATTTTGAGCACTTTCATTTCATTCCTGACCACATTTGACTGGTCCCAGCACTTGAATGAACAGTTTTCTGTGCTAAAAGAAGAGTCCAGGTCAAACTCTCCTAATCCATACATTCTCTCTTCTTCTCACCTCAGGCCCAAAGTAATGAAGCTGGCCAAGCATGGACAGAAACCTCTGAATCTGTGAATTAAAGTAAATTATTCCTCCTTTAAGTTGTTTTTCTCGGGTATTTTGTCACTTACACAGTTAAATACTAGTATTTGCCTACAGATCAATTTCACTTCAGTCCACTTGTTATTCATTTACTCAGCAATTGAACTATAGCCTCAATATTCCACAGAAAGCAGGAGGAGAGGCAACATGCTCAGTATCATCTCTGGTTTCTATTTGGTTTATCAAGTTGAGTAGTATTAGTTTTTATTGGCAAATTACACACCATAAAGAACAACCACAAAATTATAGTGGCATATGGCAATAAGAATTCCTGTCTCTAGTATTCAGGAGAGTACTGCTGATGTCATTTGGGCTTACGCTCATGTCTGCATGTTGACTTGAAGTCGACTCTTCTCTACATGTCCCCCATCTTCATGGGACCAGTGGAATAGCCATGTATTCTCTTTTCAGGGCAGGGCAGTGGCAGAAACTGAAGAGGGAATAGAAACAAACACACTATCCTGACATACAAACTCACTTGGTTGCTTAAAACAAGTCATCTGAGCCAGGCATGGTGACACACACATATAATCCCAGCAACTTGGGAGGCTGAGGCTTTAGGATTATAAGTGGAGGAGAGACAATTTATCAAGACCTTGTCTCAAACATCCCCTATATTTCTACCCTCCAGCCATCATTCTCATTCTACCCCAACCCAAGCTATTTATAAGCTCTGGGGCTACTATTGCTTTGGAAAACATTATGACAAGATATGATGGTTTCTAAAATTTTTGTGGAGTTTTTCATAGAGTAATGCTGAAGCAGGAACCATCTCAGAACTTAAAGAAAGCATGGTTTCATTTGTAGAACAATTGAGAGTCTTGTAACTCTACAAGACTCGATGTCACTAAAAGTATCTAAAAAACTGCTAGACATTTTCTTCTGGTCCTAAGTAACATTATTTTCTTGGGTAGCAATTATGATCACTTTGAAGAATAAGTCATGTGATTATTCCCTCCTTTCCTATCTTAGTGGATACAGATTAATCCTTTTGACTTGCTCAATATGTATTATATTATTCTGCTCTATGTCTTTTAGTTTCTCATTTATTGAGCATGGTTTAATCATACTTCTTCTTGAAGCCTTGGGACTTCCCCATGGGTAGGAGAGTAAAGAACAGAATAAGTTCAAAGAAAATCCAACAATTGCCTCTATTCAGCCATGAAGAGTTACCAAAAAAGAAAATATTTGAACACTTCATCTCATGGGAAGAGTGACAAAAGAGACTGCATCTTTTTCATGTTCTCACATCCTACATAACCGTCAAATGACATAAAATTGTTTCTACATGGAAAATATTCACTTTGTAAAGCCATCAAAGAATACAAAAGCCCACAGTTTAATAAAGTACAAACACTAAGTAGGTGGGAATTTCTTTCATTTAACTGAATTCCCAGTCTCTGAGGGGAGAGAGAAAAATAATTTGAAGGAGTCAACTTGGGGGTAAGACATCAGGTTCATAACTAGTTGGGATGAATTTCCATGAGATAAACATAATAATTAGAAGAAATATACCCTGAGAAATACTACCTAGAGCCAGTATTATGAGTTTTATCTCTGCATTCAAGAGGAACAAAAAGATCACTTATACTCATAAAATCTTCCTTGTCTGAATTCCACAAAGTCAGTGAAGTTCAAAATTCAGGTGGGTTGGTGCAAGCCATAACATACGTACCACAAAAAGAGGGATCACAGATGATGATGTTGAACTTGAAAAGCCTGGGCTCTGCAATCCTATATCCAACCACTCTAACAGATCTTATTTGTGGAAATCAGAATGATAGGAGTAAAATCTACATATCTTGGAATGGCAGATGTACAGATTATGAGTAAGAACTCATTCTTTACAAATAAATTGTCCTGGAACTTTGGACAGGCCACCTAACAGTTATAACCTTCTGCTTTCTCACCTGTGAAACCTAACATCCAAATTTATTTTTCATAACACATCTTAGAAAACTAATCACAAAATGGTTCTCATAATGCTATTGAACTTTGAAATGAGACCCATTTGCAACCATAGAAGTTGCTAAAAATTTAAAAAGAGGCTAAATAAGAATTAAATCTCAGTCTCTAAGTGTGCTAGATCTAACATCTTCATTAGGACATCTTTAGAACTTTCCTGGAGAACAATTTGGATTTTATGAGATACCAAGACATTTTCTTTTTGGTATTTTAATTTTAAAAGTTGGGTTTTCTAGTGAAAATAGTTGACACAAAGTTTTAAATTGTTTTTATGAATGTTTGAAATAACAAATATCTTGCAAAAGGAAGTGGAATAAATGTTTAGAATGCCAATTTAAGAGACAGTTAAAAGTAGAATAATAATCTTTAATCATTCATTTAAAAAATGAATTCAAGCTAGTTTTTAAGATAACTGAAACTATCATCTGTAAATTTTTGCATGCATCTAGAGTTATTTTAAGGTAAAATATTTGTGAAATGAATAAGTACTTCCAATATTTGAAATATATTGGGCATTCTTTGAGTTTTTACTTGTGAAGTATTATGAACACTATAAAACCACATTGTTTTCATGCTGTAGTGCAGAGATGCTCTAAGACTTCTGGAAGGTTGCTTAGTAATCTGGCATAAATGAACAGGTGACTAAGTTTAATGCCTTCAGTCTTTGTCATTTTTTGTCTCTCCCCTTGCCATTGGTCATCCTGTTTAGATGTTACGTCTTACTACTTCTTCTTCTACTCACCTTCCTTTCTAATTTATTACTACGGGCCAAGAATTTCAAAGTTAATGAAACTCATCCAATAAGATCAACTTTTACAAAAGGACAAGATTTAAAATTCAATGAGAAGAGTGAACATTTAGAAGTGTGCCATGATGAAATGAATTCTGAGAAAAAGAAAGAATAGCATGCCACACAGAAGTAGTGATGGAATAAATCAGATGACAAAGAATGTTTCATAAGTCACATGCTCGGTTATCTGCTTTAGGGACTCTAGACAAACAACCAAAATGCAAAATAGCTTGTATTTTAGGAGCACAGCAGTTGCACACCAGGAGAGTAGCAGAATCCTTTCCTGCTCAGACAGAGCAGCTGGGTCTTGACACGAACCTGATCCAGTCCTATAACAGGAAGAAAACAAAACAAAACAAATAATACCTTGGGATCAATAGGAATAAAGCAAATGTATCTGATTAGTGTCCCTTCTCACAATAATAAAATAAAAAATAAAGCTTTTGAGTAAAATTATGACATGACATGAATTAAGAATTTTCCTTCTCCTCAACGGCAGAAATATGCCAAAAATAGCAAATGTAGTAAAATGTTTATAAAATCAAATGCCAAAAGGGTATGGAATTTCTAAGACATGAACCTTCAAGAGTGATCACTAAGGAAAAGATCAGTAGATCTGACAGAGTTGGTTCAGATGTTAACACATTATCTTTGACGCCAGAGGTTCATAGGTAAGTAAATGAGTCCATCCAGCTTACTGTGCTGGAAGCTTTTTGCTCAGAATATGTCCCTAAACATCCTAAAATTACGTGGAAAAGAACAAACTATGACCTAGGTAACCTCTCTCCCTCTCAACCTGAATGTTGTAGATCATTCCAAGAGAAAAGGTAGGAGAGTGATCAGAGATAGCTGAGGAGTTCAACTACTAAACAAAAAACATTGAAAGGAGAATAAATGGGTAAAGCAGATCACCGTTATTTAACAAATCTCTTCAAGAAAAGTAGGAAAGAAAACTTGCCAAATCATTTATGAATATGGTATAATCTTGATATTTCAACTAAAGATGGAATAATATATAAAAGCTAATTCAAATCTATAAAAGTGGATATTGGGAGATATAGATATACACAAGAGATATATGGTATTACTCATGTAAAAATTTTTTTCCAATAATGCAAGGATGATTTAATCTCATATATGCAATGTAATTTACCATAAGGATGAAAAAGAGAAAATACAAAATCGTCTTTATAAATGCAACTATGTATATTTTTCAAGGTCTATTTATGATTTTCAAAAAAAGAGAAACTCACAGAAAACTGAAAACAGAGGATTTCCCTGCTTTGGTAAAGACTATCATAATGGAGAAACTTCAGGCAATTCCCTTTACTGTACACAATTAGAGGAGAATGTTCAGTCCTACCACTGTGCTACTAGAGAGAATATGAGATCCCAATGAAAGCATTAGAAGAGAAAAATCTGATGATATAAGGATTGGATGGTAAATAATTCTTGCATAAAATAACCAAGAGGATCCTCAAGCCCTTAGAAATATTAAGAGTGTCCATCAAGCTTGTCAACTGAACGATTAGCTTGCAAAACAAATAAATAAACATCCCTCAACACTAGTAGTTCTCAAATGGAAAGATTTTGTCTACCAGTAGACATTTGGCAATATATAGAAACCTTTTGGGTATTATAGTTGGCCATATAAAGGGAAGGAGCTACTGGCATCTAGTGGGTAGAGAACAGAGATGCTTCTAAACATCCTACAATGCACTGGATAACCTCCTACGATGAAGAATCATGCAATCTAAAGTGTTAATTGTAAAGTTGTGAGAAACCTTGCTCTTTACCAACAAAATAATGGGTGAGAAAATATTTAAAAAATAGTAATAAGATGACCATCCAAACTAGTAGAACAAACTACAAAGAATGTAGGGAATTAACCCAACAAGACATTTATAGAAACTTAATGGAGAAAATGTTAAACTCTCCTAAATGACCCAAATGCAAACCTAAATTGATTAAATAATATTTTGTTCATGGATGTAAGCAATATAAAATTATTAATTCTTCCCTAAAGTTACCAATAAATTTTAAATAACACTATTTCAAAACTCAATACTCTTCAGAGAATTGTTTATCTATTTCTAATATTTTTAGTAGGATATTAGCTGGGAAATCTTACCCTAGACTGTTCAAGTGGTCAGTAAGTTCTTCAAAAGCTGGCAACATGAGCTAGGGGCATGACTGAGTGGTAGAGCACATGTTTAACACGAGGAGGCCCTGGGTTCAATCCCCTCCATCTCCTATCCCCTCAAAAAAAAAAAAAAAGTGGCAATAAAAGGTCAGATATAGAAACACATTGAAGTGTATTGCTTTCTTAGACCAGTGCCAATTACAGCCACTTTTAATATAGAGAGTTAAATTATCTGAAGACAAACCACAGTTTTTTATCTTGAAGGATAAAATTAGATATCTATACTCACTAAAGAATTAGTTTTTAAACAATATTAATGGTATTTTAATATCACCGTGGTTTAAAAGTATCACCCCTCTCTTGCTGCACACTAAGGAAAGACTACGTGATCAGATAGCAAGTTTTGAATGTCATTTTTTCTTTGTTCATTCCTAATGTGACATTTTGATAATTTTGGTACATGTTTTATATCAAAACTCCCTAACTCTAATCTCCCAGACACTCATTAATCAGCATTAATAGCCTTTCTGGGAAGCTGTAAGTTTAATCAATTCTTATTTGATAAGGTTCTCTAATGCTTTCAAGCGATGAGACTTACTGAGTAACAAACTGTTTCAAAACCATCAGCATTTTCTAAAGTCGTGTCAGATATTGATAAAGTGAAATTTCTCGTATAATACAGGAATGTAATTCTCAATTCTTTATCCGCTGAAAAGGTTAATAAAATAGAAGGCCCTCAAAGTGTTATCTAAATACTGAAGAGAGATAACCTATTATAATGGTATTTCTTCATAATCTGTATACTTTTGTATTCAGATAGTGCAGGCTATTTTCTCAACAACCTGATGGAACTACAGAGGTTGCTCTCTAGCTCAGTTTTTAAGTCTATCCACCATAATAAAAGTGGTAACTGTGTGAACTATCACTCTGCAACAGATGCCCAACTCTGAACCACATCCTAATTCATTATGTCTACATAATGGTTTTTACAGTTTGCACAACCCTTTACATCAGTCCTTTTTTTTTTTTCATTTTGTTCTTCACAACAATCATATGAACCAGGGAAGAATAATAAGGATGTTGCTTTTACTAATGGAGAAGTGAGTTCAGTGACTTTATGTGCAAACTTCTAATAAGCAGTGGAATCAGAATCAGACACTGGTCCTCTAAACCCAAGTACTTCTCTCTTCTACCACACTGTTCTGGGCAAGAACCATAATAGTTTGAGTTGAAGTTACATTGGGTTAAAAAAAGAAATTAAAAGCACATAGTCACGGATGAGGTTTAAAGGAATTTCTTTGTGACTATTCAATAAATTAATTACTAAGCATGAATTAATTGTTCTTTGTATGAAAAGTTGACCCTGTTATTGAACTTAGACCCAGGTTCAGAATCTCATTCCATGGAAAAATCAAACTCTGAGAGTCTAGTGTTGAGGAGACAGGCTTTCATGAATAGCCCAAGAGGGAGCTTTGTTCACAAATCAGCTTCTCAGCTCCAAGGAATTGGAAGTTATAGTCTAGAAATAATGAGGGAGAAAGATAGTCTAATAAAGGGGAAGAATATTCACGTCTTTTCTGGGAATAGAAGCAGATCTTCTGGGAACTCTAGTCTCACCTCTTTTAATTCCTGTCATGGTTTAGTACTTCTAGTCATGGTAATGGGTAGGTGTCTTTAGCTTTGAAGAGAGGAAGAGAGAGATGAGGCAAGTCTTCATACATGAAGTTAACCCTATAGTAAAACTTTGGGCAAACCATTTCTCAGATGATCAACATGTCTTCATGAAGAGCTGAGCAAAATCTGACCCAAAGGTTAGGGTGACAAAGGAGACAGACACAATATGAAGACAGAGATGCTGAGTGTTTTCATCTCATCCCAGTCACCATTGGTATCCCTAGGCCCAAGAGAAGAGTCAGTGTTTACAGCTTCAGGTCCCTAAAAGGAAACAGAGGCAGCTGTTGTCATCAGGACTCATATCAGAGGTCTTATCTACACCAAAGCTAATGGAAGTCTGATAACATATTGCCCACTGTGTGACCTCTGAAACTAGTGATTTTTAAGTCCACTAAGAGCAAGTGAAGCTAAAGCATTTGTTTAGACTTCCTCCTCCCATCCTTTTGGGCAGCCATCAGAATAAGACATCTGCTATTTGATTTCTCACAATTCACATGATGTTGTACTGGTTCCTGTTGTGTTATTTCTAAGAATGCTCCTACTCAATCTGTCAAAAGACACTGAGGGGCTTGGTGTGAGCAAGATGCATTTGTGTCTAGTAGACAGCAACATTCTTGAAGTAAAACTCTCTCACACTTCTCCATGTCCCCAGTGCTTAGTAAAGTACCTATGTAGAGAAATAGATCTTTTCACACCCATAACTATGTTCACAGTTGAGGTTCCATAAAAAAGAAATACTATCTTAGAAAAACCTACAGTTCACCAATATAAGTTTGACATAACATAAGAGACTTCAAAAGGAAATGAAGACCTGATGAAACAGGTGTATCTGTGTGTTTTTTATGTAAATTTTGATAAAGAAGTAGACAATCATGGGGAAGTATGATTGGACAAAGAGTTTTATTTTATCTAATCATAATCAGTTGGGGTAAACAGCAAGGCCTGTTTGCTCAAATCCCATATCTTCAGAGATAAGGGTATTCCTTCCCTCAAGGGTCAGGGAGAGCCCTTTACACATGAAGGTCTTAATGTCCTGCTTCATGGGAAGAGTTGGGAAAGGTTAAAGAGAGAACTTCCTGCTTCTCAAATCCCTTCAACTTAAAATAATTTGGGTTAGCACGTCCTGAATCCCATCATATATAAAATATAAAATATATGATTATGAATATGAGTTCCTATAACATATGAATCCCATCATATGTATGATGTTAATGTGAAATTAATAGATGTAGATGTAGACATAGATATAGATAAAGCAAAGGGATCTCTGTATAAATATAAATACAGAAACCCATATTTATATGAATTAACTTCTGAATTCCAATGGACTGTTCCTCTGCCACGACCCACTGACCCAGCAGGCCTTCTATACACCATATACACCACCCGAATTGCATCTAGAACTTACGATGTGACTTATTTGGCAACGCAGAACTTCCAACACTGCTTCTTCCCACATCTGTATGCCTTTACATCTAGCCTTCTTTCCCTGTTGGTCCTCTGGAGAAATAAGACCTCCTCTTCCTTCAAGACACAGACCAAATGTCACCTCCTCAGAACACTTTCTCAGATTCTCACTGCAGACCAGACCATGGGAGTCAATCTCTCCCTGCCCTGGTACCTTTCACTGACCTCAGTTACTACAGAAGGAGACAAGATCTGTGCTATAAATGGCTGGTTTTAGGAGGGATTATAACATTGAAGTGCTTGGGAAAAAAAAAAAAAAAAAAGAATGAAACCATTCTGGTTTGACATTGTTTTAAATAGCTGTTGCAATAAAGCTTCCCTGCCCTGTGTTCAACAGGAAGTTTTAGTGCCCAGAGATCCCTTTGTTTAAATGCTACAATTAAGAGGTTAATTCCAGAATGTGAGCAAGACGAATATTCCAACGTTATACAACCATTATTTAGTATATTGTAATTTCCATATGTAAAATTACTATAAGCCAAACATGGAATAATTGTGCAGAGAAAACCAATTAGCAAATTTATTGTATCAAATTCTATCTAAAATACATGCTGTTATCTTGAAGCAATGTGAAACAACTAATTTCTCACTTTCAGTTATCAATATGACTAAAAATAGTGGCTCATTTTTATTTACCAAGATTAATTCCACCTGGAATAGATTTCAGTTATTTTGGTTTGTTTTTGTTTTCATGCATAAAGCCACAGCATAACCAAAGTCAATTTCGGAAACAGTAATTTTGTTTTTGTAAACAGTGGATTGCTTTTATTAATCATAGTGTATAATTAGGGCTTTGGCTCTAATCATATTTTAATACATATGAATATTTGAGAACCCTAACTTACAGTGTAAAATCAAGATTGATAAATATAAAATGGTAACTCTTGGCCTCAAATTTCAAAGGGCTGAAACACTTGGAGAATTAAGCTTTGGGAATACAAGTGCTAGAAGAAACACGATTCTTAGAATTGCTAATCTTCTCTGGAAATTTTGCTGATTGTCTGCACACAGAAATCTTTGTATATTAAAGCAAGGTGGAAACAAAGCAGTCTATGTATTTCTTAACCATGAATCATAACTCCCTTGCTAAAAGATCTTTACAAAAGATAAATTAAAACTAATTAAATGAGAGAATGTGTGAAATCATTTGAAAACGAAAAAGCAATACGTAAGCCCAAACCACCTGAGGAACAGTATCTTCTGGATCTTTCTTTTCATCAATTCCAAACTGACCACTGGCCTACAAAGCCTTCATTGGAGACTACATCGTATATTCTGGGGACAAAAGCAAACAAAATATAAAATATTTTATACCTGGTATTACAAGTAAATTTTTATAGATACCTCCAAAGAGGAAGTCTAATCACTTTTTAAAAAATTGTTACAAGTAATGTGTGCTCAATTTTATTTTAAGTTCTAGTCCACTATTTATTTTTTAGTTTGTTTTTTTTGCCTGATGCATTATATTTTAGAAATGATATATACTTTTTTCTTGTTCTCATTTTCTAGAAACCATCCATAATGACTTGGATCTCTGGTCTTGCGTATTGATCTTTCTCACATGGTATGCTAAGACAGCTTTACCTTTCCTAACAAAATAACAAAAGAGCAAGTTTCCAGGAAGAGACATGTTCAACATAAACTTGGGTGGGCCAGGTCAGGGATGGCCAGCAAAGGTGAGGGCAGTCAGGATGCCAAGTAGCCCAGAGGGAAGAGAACAAACATCACTCAGGAATGAACAACAAAAATCTAGCTTTCCTATTGCTTGAGAAATTGGAGTTACTATAATATTCTCTAAAATAAAACACATTTCACTTTAATTTTTTACTTTCAACATTTTTTAGGCCCAGGATACTGTGTTTATTATTTTTTCTTTTTCTTTTTTTTCCATATTTTTGCTGCATTATAATTGTATATAATTGTGGAACTCAGTATTACAATATTAAGTCAGAATAAGTATTATAGATACATACATACCCATGTTTACACTAGTACAATTCACAATAGCCAAAAAACAGGACCAGCCTAAGTGTCCATCAACAGATGAATGGATAAAGAAAATGTGATAAATAGATAGAGATACACACATACACACACACACACACACACACACACACACAAACGGAGTTTTATTCAGTCATAAAGAAAAATGAAATTATGTCATTTCCAGGAAAGTGGGTGGAATTTAAGAACATAATGTTAAATGAAATAAACAAAACTCAGAAAATTAAGGGTCATATATTTTCTGTCATGTAGAAGCTAGAGAGGAAAAATGAAAAGAAAGTTTGGGGAGGATCGTGTGAAAATTGAAGGGCATCAGTAGAGTGGAGGAAAGTGTACGGGGGAAGGTAGGAGGAGAGCGAAGAGGGAAATACTGGGGAATGATATTTGCCAAATTATATGGTTATATTGTGTTCACGTCCAAATACTCTAAACATTTATATTCCTGCCATGATCAAAGATTTGGATCCTAAAGACATAAATATTATAAAACTCTGAAACTCCTCCTGATGGCCTCTTCTCTGCTGACACAGGAGAAAGGAAAACTGTGTTTGTTTTGACATTAAAAACTGCTCTCCTTGACCCTTCATACCGGACAAGACGATGACATTTTAGTGCCTTGCATGTGGCACTGTTAAAACACTTTCATCAGCAGGACTTCACTCACCTTCCTAGGAGGTTTCCAACAATTACATCATTCTCATTACTAAGAAGTGTCTATTTTTTGTGTTCCTAATGTTTAAACAAAATGTTTTTCTCTAGAGATCTTGTCTTATTAATTAGTTTTACTCCTTTGTTAAATAATTCTCTTTGCTATCTAAATTTTTCAAAGATGGGTAGACTTATATTCTCCTCATCCTTTTTCTAAATGGTATATATTTTAGATCCTTAATTTTCCCTCATAAAATTACTTCTTCTATTTAGAAAATGATTTCTTTGGCTCTTCTCTGAGTCCTTCTCCAACATTGTTTCCAAATTCAAAGTGATTAAAAAAACCAATATCAGGTTTCTGAGTCATTTAGCATTTATTAGCACATTTAATCCTCACAACAGCTCTATGAGGTACAGCCAAGTATTTCAGCAGTTTTACTGATGAACAAATTAAAATTTTTATAATTTACTTAGATTAAGTAATTTGCCAGCATTTGTTCACCTAGTAAGTTTCAGAACTAGAACTGGAACTCAGGCCTTCTGGTTCTACAGCCTAAATCTTAACCACTGCCACAATGTCTTTGGAAATGAAACTTGAGATATTTTTTCCTTTTTCATGATATGAGTATATTTACAGAAAACCAAAAGTTAAATCATGGTCCAGAGAGTTCATTTAAATGTCTTGTGTTGTGACAATATAATTCAGTATACATTCCTGCTCTTATTATTTAATCTCAAACCAAATATGAATCAAATGACCTGTAGTTCATTCATTGTCATTTTATAGAGATTCTGGCTCCAAGGGCAACCCCTTCACAAGTGTTCACAGGGACAGTTGTGTCTTAGCCATTATCAGTTACCACTTATGTATCTCTTATTGCCACAAAAAGAATAATTAGAAGTTAGGTGACAACAGAAATTGAGTGTTTATATATACTTTTCTTATCAGCATTTCCTGGTTTTTCCACAATTACAATTTACCAATCAATAATCTTTTATTTTTTGTCATTTTTTAAACAGATTGCTTTGAATCAGAGAATATGTTCTGAATTGAATCATATTTGCAATCTTTATTTAAGCTGGACATAGTCTTTAAAAAATCACATATTCACTCATTTATTCACCAAAACAATATTGTAGGCATTGAAATAAATGTGGTAGATTTAACAGGGGTGGGAGATTGAGACAGAGATCTAATGGGTATTCTGACAGGAACAAAGTAATCAAAGAATTGAAAATTGAATTCTGATAAACCTTCCAAAGATAGGGCATATTCCCAAATAGAGATGACAAATTATACCTTTAATTTTAAATTAAACTTTACTAAATTTTTATACTTTCAATAATTGGAACAGTAAAAAGGCAACATATTAGCATAATAAATTGTGTACAAAACAATAAATAGTGAAAAGTCCTTAGTTAACATCACTGATGAACAAAGTGATTAGTCCAGTGTCTTGCTAACAGCAGATATCAAAAATATTTACAGGAGGAGCAATAATGTGTGTAATAAACTATGTGCACAAGTCTGTTGTTGCTTTTATTTATGTAATTTTGGTTTGGATGTGAGGTGTCCCCCAAAAGCTCACATGTGAGACAATGCAAAGTTTGGAGGAGAAAAGATTGGGTTGTAGCATTAACCTAATCAGTGAATTAATTCCTGATTGGACTAATTTTGCGGTTACTGGAGGCAGGTGGAGAGCGGTTGGAGGAAGTGGTTCGTTGAGGGTGTGGCTATGGAGTATATATGGCTTTATCTGCTTTTTTGGAGGGTGTTATATATTTTGTATCTAGAGCATTGAGTCTCTCTCTACTTCCTGATTATGACATGAGCTGCTTCCCTCTGCCATGCTTTTCCGCCATGTTGTTCTGCCTCACCTTGAGCCCTGAGGAATGGAGTCAGCCTTCTGTTCACTAAGACCTCTGAAACTGTGAGCCCTCAAATAAACATTTCCTCCTCTACATTTGTTCTGGTCAGGTCCTTTGAGTCACAGCAGCGAAAAAGCTGACTAAAACAATAATAATCCATGAGCAAATCTTCCACTAGAGATCAGAGGAAAATTACATAATAAGGACAATAATGCAAATAATTATCTTACTATGGTCCATAATAAAACATTCTCTTTCAAGTAAATTCAGGTTTTCGATAATTTCCTAACCATACTCCATAAATATCAAACTAAAACAAAACAAAACAACTTGAGGTCAAGATGTAGAGGAGGAGGAGGAGCCCTCATCATTCACTGTCCCCTAGGCCTTCAATGCTGTATGACTCTGGGTGACTTCCCTGGTCAGGGTCTCCAACAGCTGGTTTCTGTTCCTTTTGAAGTCTAGCTAATAAAACCCTGTTCTCTCTCTCTCAAATCTAACTGCAGGTTTCATCATACCTATAACTAGAGTTTGGTTGTTGATAAATTTAACTGGTGGCTCCATTCACAGAGCAGTTAAGTGGTCTCTGTGTGCCTTGCTGGACACCTTCTGTAATCTCCTTCAGCCATCTTGTTTCTCTTACTGAATCACATTCACATGTATCAATAGGGTATATACAACACAAACGCAGCACAAAGAACCACTGATTTATTTATTCTTGGGATGACTAAAGGCAGGTAACAGTTGCTTTCCATTACCTTCTCAACTTGAAAGCCCTGTTCCAGTTTGCTAGTGTCTCCTAAGAGTTTGGTATCTGGGAATCAGTTCCTTTATTTTAATCTTTTGGTCTCTGTTGTTATATTTGCTTAATAAATACTATCTTCATGTAAGGCACATTAAATTCCCTAACTATAACTTTTTTTTTTTTAATACAGAAGAGAAGTTTCATCTTTTTCCACAAAGCGTGGAATGATCAACTGCCCTAACGTATTAGCTTCCTTTTTTTCCTTAGTCAGATTTGTGTTGTAGCATATCAATTAAAAGAGAAACATACCAAGACAGAGCCATCTTTACAACCACTGTGGACTTGCCCACTCCCTCATTCCCAGTTTCAAAAAAGACAGTATAAAACCTCATGCTGGCAAGTTAATCACAGTCAGGGAGAGAATGAGCTCAACTGTGTATGTAAAAACTTAGTTGTTTTTCTTTGATTCATCCGATAGCATCACACTGGGTCCGTTTCTTGTTTATGCTGTCTTTATTGTTTCTGGTCTTAGAACAATAAACATCCCTAAGTGGTTTCAATTACAGCAGCAAAACTGTGCAAATGAACTTTGGCTTTGTTTCATACTGAATGGAGGGTTTTTATGATTTTATAAATGGTGATGATGTTCCGGAATCTTGCCAAACCTGTTCTATAAACAGTGAAGAGTCACATTTGCCAGCTCTATGCCTTTAATCACCCAAATATCTTTCCCTTGATATGGATAAAATATTTTTAACCTTGTTCCATGGAGATGAAGAAGAATGATCAAATTATCTGTGGATTCAGCAACAATTTGCATAAACAAAGTATTAGGATTTTTTTTTTTTCTAGTCTTGTATCCATAGGCCAATACCTGAATTTTTTGTTATGTTTTCCTTAATTGTAGGAAAATATTAGTGAGTTGTAATATTTTTAAAAATTTAACATACAGTTTTATCACAAGCATAAATTATATTATGCTGTGGTAACAGACACCCACATCTGGTTTCACAGAATAAAAGTTTATATATAAAAGTAGTCAGAGAGCTATCCTACCTGTTTCCACAATCACCTGAGCAAGGGGAGAATACTTTTGGATATTCCTACACTAACACTGGAACACTCTAGAACAGTGGCACAGGACCTCCATGGGAGGAGATCCAGGAAGCATAAACTTCCATTTCCCTGAGAGCAATGCCATCGTGAGCACAGATTCATTTACAGAATTTGGAGGTTCAGTCTTAAGAATATTCTGAAAGCCATCACTTCTTAGTGAATGCGTTCATCTACTAGGGTTGGCATAACAAAATACCACAGACCAGGTAGCTTAAGCAACAGCAATTTATTTCTTTAATTTTTGAGACTAGAAGTCCAAGATCAGTTTAAACAACAGCAATTTATTTCTTCAGTTGTAGAAGTCCAAGATCACAGTACTGGCAGTTTTGGTTTCTCCTGAGGCCTCTCTTTTTGGCTTTCAAATGGTGTCTTCTTGCATCCTCACTTGGCCTTTCTTCTGTGTACATTAAATCCTGTGTCTCTCTGTTTATAAGGACGTCAGTCCTGCTGGATTCAGGCCCACCCTTACAACCTCATTTAACCTTATTTCTTTGATGGCTGTAACTCCAATTATGGTTACATTCTGAGGTACAGAAGGATGGGACCTGAACATATGAATTTCAGGAGAATCAGTTGAGCCTATAACAGTGAATGAACTGTCATAATCCCATCAGTGTGTCTTTGCAATTCAGATCTAGAAATTGAAAAAAATAACTGCAATCCAAAGTAAGACTGAAAGATATTGTGAAGCCTACATGTGGAATTTAATTAGTCTCAAGTATGAGAAAATTTTCTAACTATACAAAATCTTCTTTGATTCAAATTTATTTTTGGACTTTAATAGAAAACCCTGAGTAGGAAATTTAGAACGTTGTCTGTATTGTTCAAACTAGCTGCATCAAATTTTTGCAGGATATGTGATCTTAATTATCATTAAAATACTTTTAAAAAGGGAAAATTCCAAGTGAAAAGTATTTGATATTAAAATTTAGAATTTACTCCTAATCAAACTGAAGAGATCCTGTCAATATAATTATTTGCTTTTAGAAGGTCATTGCTTATTCATTTGACCTGTTCTTTAGCACTGTGTTTTAGCAGAATTGGGAAAAAGCATATTTACATGTACATAATGAACATTCTCAAAATGTGGTCTGTGGAATAACATAGATTGCACTTTTAACTCCAAGCACATAACAATTTATAATTTTTGTGTATCCTTGTTCTCATCAGTTAACCTTGCCAAGCTTCAATTTCATTATGTGCATTAAAAAGATAATAAGACTGACTTTTTGCCTTTAACAGAGAATAATATTTGAAAGTAGATTGTAAATAGACAATCACATAAAATGTAATGAAAGCCAACTTCAGAAGATAAAGATCCCTAAGATATTAAAATGGAGTTTTATGAGGGACTAGCAGGGACGGTGAACCATCAACGGAGAAAGGTTGTTAATTTTTGTAAGATTCATTTATACTCTTCTCTGCTGCAGATGTATAAACAAATTCAATAATTCAATTCATATTTCTTTCATTGGATCCTTTATTGAATTGTAGAGCTATATTTCAACTAATACAAACTACAGAAGTCAACTAATACAGGGGCGAGTGCTGATCTCCTCAAAACCAATCAATTTAAAATATTTTGTACATGTGCCAAGACAGCGAAACTTTAAAACTTAAAAGAAAAGCTTTTGACTTGCACAGATGTTTCTGCTGACAAAGTAATATGGCCATCAGAAATCCTGAAGGAATGTTAAATGTCATTTAAGAAGTAAGAAATAGAGTTAGTATAGTACAATGTGAAACTTGAGGACACTTTAATTTATTGAACTGAGATATATATAAAACACAGTGTTCCAATGCTTAACACTTTTAAGAGCATGTTTAGTTTTTTTTCTTCAAAGAATCCTTTCTAGCTATGAAAATACTGAGTGACAATTATTCATGCTGAACAATTGAAATGACATTTATTTGGCCAAACTACTCCTTATAAGAAACACTATTCTTTGTGCCTGACCATTAGTCTGAATATTTTCACTTCAGAAATACAGAGCTAGAATTTCCTTTAACCCACCATCAAGTTCATCCCAAAGAATTCACTGTTTTTTTCTCCTCTCAAGGCTGCATCTCCCCCACTTCCTGTGTCTCCATAGTCAAGGTCCCTGCAAGCTTCATTGCCTCCTGGTGTGCTTTGAAGTCCAGAGATCATCCCTTCAACCACTGTCTTGCCAGAATCTGAGAAGCCTCTCTCTGCCTTCTTGTTTTACTTAGCCCTAAATTACTCAGCGTGTTTCACAACCTGCTTTCCCACTTTAATGCATAGACAACCAAACCTGTGCCATTCAATGACTCACTTACCTCCATTTCTCTAAATAATAAATACCTTTTAATATATTGTTAGCAAAATTCGAAATGAGTTTACACATAATAATTCCTTTTCTTTTAAACAATGTAATAAAGTATACATGAAAATGACTCCAAATCCCACCATCTAGAGGGAGTTGGTATATCATGTAAGTTAACACCTTTCCATAGTGTTTTTTCTCTCTTCTCTCTCCCTTCGAAAATATTTTTCAAACAGTATCAAATCTTTCAAATTTTTTTCTTTAATTTGAACTTTCTTTCGTGCTTATAAAGAACCATCTACCTCAGGAATTATCAGAATATTCATTACTTTCATTTCCTTCATTTTTTAAATTTTTTACATCAAAATGTGTATTAGTCAGTGTTCTCCAGAGAAGCAAAACTAACAAGATATAGTGTACAAGTAAAAAGAGACTTATTGTAAGGAAATGGCTCATGCAATTATAGAGGCTGAGAAGTCCTACAATCTGCCATCTAAAATTTGGAAACCCAGAGTACCCTTTAATTCCAATCTGGGTGAGAAGATGCATTTTTCAGATTGAAACAGTCATGTGCAATTTCGACATATGGAATAAGAAAATGATTGCAGCTCATTACTTGTATAAGGTTAGCCTTGTTTTAGCTATTGTGAAAATTTCACAATGTTACAAGGTTGATTCAACATGATATATTGAAATATTCATCTTTCCTTCTCCTGATCATTAATGTCCTCTTAATTACATGCTAATTTTTCCTATTTACTCAAATCGATTTATGAACTATGCATTTTTGGGATCATGTATTTTGACCCACCATCACTCAGCCAAGTAATGTTGTAAATCCATAATGCTATAATTATTGCACCTTGATATATATTTTAATATCAAATCAAGCACATGTTCCCTTATTATTTTCATTGCAACCCACAATTTTTTGTTTGTTTATTGTTGTGGTGTTTTGTTTTTTTTTTTTTTTTTTTTAATTTCAGCCTAGGTAATTCTCTTTTGGACTTGTAATAATAGGTGTTCAGTTTTTGTCATGGTTCGGGTGTGAGGTATGCCCCAAAAGCTCCTTTTAATGCAGGACTATTCAGAGATTAAAATACTAAATTATGAGAGCTGTAACCTAATTAGTCCATCCTAGTTTGAGTGGACTGACTGGGTGGTAACTGTAGGCAAGTGGGGTGTGGCTGGACTGTTGTTCCTGCAGCCCCTTCCTCTCTCTCTCTCTCTCTCTCTCTCTCTCTCTCTCTCTCTCTCTCTCTCTCTCTCTCTCTCTCTCTCTCTCTCTCTCTGCTTTCTGATCCCTCCATGAGCAGAGCAACTTTCTCCACTGGAACCATACCCCTGATTTGCTGCCTCACCTTGGGCCCAGAGCAATGGAGTCAGCCTTCTACAGACAAAAACCTCTGAAACCATGAACAACCCCACATAAATTTCTCCTCCTCTAAGTGTTCTTTTTAGGTATTTTGGTCACAGTGATGAAAAGCTGACTAAAACAATTTCCCTCATCCTCCACATGATATATCACTCACTGTTTTTTATTCAGAAAATTCAGTCTCCTCCACATGTCAAGAATGTGACAAATTAAAATTTTTATGTTCATCCTGAAAATTTGTTTAAGTTCCCAAACTCCCCCTCAGATGTCTTGGAATCCTTACCTTTTTGCCTTTCCTGTAAGAAGAAAAAGTACTTCCTTCTTGCTAAAGCTAATTCCACCACTACAACTTCAGTTTTCTTTCCTCCATCAATTTAGAAAATATTTCCCCATCTGAAATCTTTTTTTAATGTTGTTTCATAATTTTGAATTTTTTCTTTGTTTCAGCCCACAAACAAGCTCAAATTTCCTTGTCCTTAGCCATTGCTGACGTTGTCTTCTCTGAGGACTTCCTTGAGTTCTCTTCTTGCCTCTTATATCTCATTGGTATCATTCTCTGGTACCATTTCCTGTACTTTCCATGTATCTATGTCCTCGATGATATTCTGTTTGGAACTCTTTCATTTCATGTCTTTACTTGCTCCCTTTGCACTCTCAACTGTTTTCACAATTTAATCTTTAAGCAAAAAAAAAAAAAAAATGAAAATAGAAGGGAAATTTTTAGGACATAGGAAGGGAACTGGGGGAAGGTGAGAAGTGGTTAAGAGAGGATAATGGGAAAGAGGGAGGGTGGTTACAAAGCACATTAGATGCATGTATGGAAAAGAAGCACATTAATTTGTACAATCAATATGAGCTAAAAAATATATTACAAAATAAAAAATTATTACCTCTCTGAAAATGACCCCAAAATATCCCAGCATCAGAGTCACAGATGACTGAACTACAGTAATCTTATGCATAATTCATTTCAAAATAACAAATTTACAAATGAATGAGTCAAAAAAGGATTTATACAAATTAGGGGCATAATGACATATAAGACCCAGTTTTTTGACTCTATATCTTGTCCATGGTGAGTAGAGCTTCAAATCTGGGGGCACATATTTTTAACACCCTTCTGGAAAATCTCTACCTATGATTCTCTTTGGCTTTGCAAACACACTGCTTTGCCTGTAGACGCAAGTCCAAAAGGTCTGAGCCCAACATCCAGGGTTCTGAAACTCTGAACTACTATCTATCCTTTCACACTACTTCCTGACAGGCCTCTTAATACTATTCCAAACAGACCAGTTTATTCTGACTTCTCAGCTAAGACTTGTTCTATTTTGTTTCCATCTTTAAGGTCACATTACTCATCTCAACTGAAGCATCCTTTCCCCTACTGCTCCTTCAGCGCTACCTAATCTAACCATCAACAAAAGCGATGACTGTGTAGAATGACTGCTCTGATGACCTCCCACTCTGTCATCTGGAACACATCTTTTCCTACCTTAAGCTAGAATGTCACGTTGAATCTCCCTTACTGCACTTATATTTGGCTCATGTTGCAATTATTTGTGCATTTATTTTATTTCACTAACAGATTATGAAATCCATGAAGTTGTATTCTTCTTTGTGTCATATCTTCTCAGTCATAATATTTAATATATAATCAAATATGCTTAAATTAGGTAGCAGATTAACATAAATTTGTACTTTAATAAATAAGTAGATTCATTAATAAATTCATCAACTATATTTTTTGGTTGTTAAAGGTTTCAAATACATTGATCTTATATTGTGTCTTCCATTAGACCAGATGAGTAAAAGCAGAATCTCAGGCCATTCTACAGATAATCTATGCCAGGATTCTAATTATTCTGTTAGTACCACAATACTAAGACTTATTTTTTAGGTAAATAGCCTATCTCTTGAGAGGAAATATTTCCATTATCCTAAGAATTAAGAAAAGATGTGCATCATTTTTCTATTGCTGCTATAACATTTTTCCAAAAACTTAGTGGTTTAAAGCAACATGAATTTATTATCTTATAGTTCTGGAGATCAGAAGTCCAAATTTAGTTTCACTAAGCTAAAATCTACGTATGAAAAAGGCTTGTCCCTTTTGGAGGCTCTAGGAGAGAATCAGTTTCATTCATCCTTCCAACCAGTAGTGACTGCCTACATCTTTAGATTAATGGCTCCTTCTTTCTTCATCAAATTCAGCAATAAAACATCTATCTTCTCTAATTCTTCTTTCCATCTTTAACTTCTCTATTTTTTATTTTGATTCTTCTATCTCCCTTATATAAGGACCTTTGTGATTATATTGGAACCTCACAAAAAATCCAGGATAATTTTTCCACTTATGACCATTTTGGTTTGGATATATGGTGTCCCCCAAAAGCTCCTGTGATAATGCAGGAAGTGAAACGGTTGAATATTGAGAGCTATAACCTAAGCAGTTGTTTTATTCAGCTTTTGCACTGCTATAACCAAAAGACCTGACAGGAATAATTTTAAAGGAGGAAAAGTTTATTTTGTCTCATAGTTTCAGAGATTCAGTTCATGGCCCACCAACTTCATAGCTTTGGGCCTGAGATGAGGCAGAACACCATGGCCGAAGGGCATGGTGGAGGAAAGTATCTCAGGATATAGCAACCAGGAAGCAGAAAGCTCCACTCACCAGGGTAAAATATAAACTCCAAAGTCATACCTCTGGTTACCTATTTCCTCCAACCACAACCTACCCATTTACAAGTACCAACCATTTAATCCATATCAATGGATTAATCCACTGACAAGGTTATAGTTCTCATAAATCTAATAATTTTACCTCTGAAAATCCCTGTATTGTGTCACACAGAAGCTCTTTGTGGGACACCTCATTTCTAAACCATAACATCAGTCCATCCTTGTTAGTACTCAGAATAGACTGAGTGGTAACTATAGGTAGGCAACAAAAGATCTCTAAACAGGATGGACAAATCAATATAACTAAGTGGTAAGATTCACAAAAGAAAAAAAAAAAAAAACAGGAGGGTGGGAGGTTAGGAAGTGGTAACTGCACAAGTTGTATCTACCACCTTCTAAATGTCTACTACTCCCATTGATTCTACTTTCTTCTTTGACCAATAAGTCAACCAGAATGAGAAACATTGGACATAGTGAATATAATAGGTGATGCTAAACAAGAATCAGAAGGCCAGAGCAAACCTATGATAAGTATATGAGGACATAGCCAACCCCATGTGGGTAAATTCTGTGAACAAACAACAGAAGTAATAATCATTGCTTAGGTAATCATTACTTAGCCTTCTTTGCCATTTACAAGATGCCACTGGGCAGAGAATTCCAGTGGACCCATGATGAGTGAGTTCAGCAAGATTCAAGGAAAGTATAAGCATGTTTTCCTTTACTAATGATTAACTAGGGTATTAACTGCCCAGAGAGTGCACTCTCCATTTCAACCAGCACTCCTCCAATACAGAAAGAAGGCAGTAGTGTTCTCAGACAAAGAAATGGCAAAGGAGCCTTACTGCATCTTCTCATATTCATGTTACTTCCCCACATTAACCACCCACTAATCCTGGGAGTGATGACAGAAGAAAGGAAAAGGTCAGGCAACCATAGTCACTTCTTCTTTCAGTCCTTTCTTGCTCATCAGCAAGCTGAAAGTAGAAAGTACTGATAGATAGTGTACATAGCAAAATGTGATATAAAAAGAGTTGAGTTACTTTGGGGTAGCTTTTCTTCTCTTCTGACAGGAACAAAATACATAAACTTGTATGAGCTGCAAAATAGGAACTACATAGTCTGGTGATTCCACATAAGAATCGAGTCGTCTTTAATTTCTATGAACACTGTCATTATACAGGATAAAGATAAAAATAAAATTCATGCAGATGAGTTTAAGTTTTAATATTTTTTAGCAAAAATGACATTAAACAAAAATGCCATGATATGTCACAGAAAAGCATGAAATGAAGGAAATAACTTTATATTTTAGTACTTTTAGCAGGAGATTTTTCCCTGATTTTTGAACAAGAAGCCTCGTGTTTTCTTTCTGGACTGAGCCCCACAAATTATATTAAGGCCCTGTGCACCTACCAACTGATTGGTATGAACATAAGATAATTGGTTCAGAATTGGGTTGCATTAAGATCAAAACCTGGGAGAAATTCAATTACACTCTTGCTGTCCTTTCCTAAAGACAGCTTAGTTCCAAGTGTGAACTGCTTCGTGCAAGTCTCAATGCTTTCTTTGTTCTGCCTTAAAACTTAAGACTTAAAACTCTGGATAATTTGCCTCTTTCCATACATAAAAATTTATGTCTTCTATTCCTCGTGTTACCTTTACTCTACAACCTTTGGTTCCATATTACCAAGTTGCAGATTACCCTTTCTCACATTCAAATAAGAGGCCAGTGTATGCAGCATGCTGAACCCTGGGTGAAGAGCTTGAATAAATCTTTTGTGGCCTTAATTACAGGTAATACCATGTTAAATTTAACTCCAACAGATGTTCTCTATGAAAATGTGATAGCACAATCATTTTAATGGAAATGTTGAAATTCAAACATTTTCTTGATAGAAATTATAAACTCCTGTAAGCTGGCCACAGCTTATAAGCTTGTGGTGTGCTTTAGCAGAGTTATTTTTAAGTGTTGGTAGTAGGCGGTGAGATATATGGATTTACTTCTAAGAGCAAAAGCTGTGTTGTTTTATATTTCAGATCAGTGGTTCAAATCAGATTCTCCTGGAATCCAAGAGATATTTGAAGTTGCATCAGGGCAAACAGTAGAAATGAATCAAAAATGCCAGATGGACAACAATCCAAATCCCTTTCCTATACCACTGCTCCAGTTAAGCAACTCCATATAATAAACTCCACTCCCACATAAGGTTTTGAACCAAGAAACCTTCAAGGCTTAAATGAAAGCACAACAAATAACAACAAACCTCTCCCTATCACTTCACAGAATAACCTGATGTTCCTCAGATAAAATCAACCAAAAATAAAGAGAACGTGAAGAATTTTCTAAATAAGTTTCTTCATTTGCATTTACTTTTTATAAAATCACCATTGATAGACTAATTAAAATTGTGTATTTTATACTCCTCTCATTCTAAGTGGACACACTTGTTTTAAAAGTTAAAGCCACTAGAGAATCAAGGAAAAAAACTGATCTTAAAATGTAAAGTAGAGGGCTGGGGCTATAGCTCAGTGGCAGATCACTTGCCTGGCATGTGTGAGGCATTAGGTTCAATCCTTAGCACCACATGAAAATAAATAAAATAAGGACATGCTGTTCATCTACAAGTGCAAAATAAGAATAATATTAACAATAATAATAAATATAAGATCTTTTTAAAAAGCAGAGAGTAAAGCAGTAGCTGCCAGAAGCTAAGGAGAGTAGAAGGGAGTTGGGGGTGGGGTGAGGACAGGTTGGCAATATACTAAGAAATAGTTTGACAGGAGGAATACATTCTGATATTCTATTGCACAATAGAGTGACAAATGTTAACAATATTGTACATTTTAACATAGCAAGAGGAGAGAATTTTGAATGTTCTCATCAGAAAGAATGATAACTATCTGAAGTGATAGATACATTTCTATCCTGATTTCCCTAATATATAACTATATAAATGATTTTCCTTACTGACTTTTTTGTATATACTCCTTAAACAAATGTTTGCCACTCAGCAATTTTGTGAACATTTTTCTAGATTATTTGGCGTTTGTTTGTAATTTCATTCAATGAATGAACAATGTGTATCATAATAAAAGATTAAAATATATAAACAAGGGGCTGGAGTTGTGGCTCAGTGGTAATGAACCCACCCAGTTTGTGTGAGGCACTGAGTTTGATCCTCAGCACCACACAAAAATAAATAAAATAAAGGCATTGTGTCCATCTACAACTAAAAGGTAGATATATAAACAAATTCTCTATTGATGGGAGTATCTCTTGTATAGAGTTGTAATGATAAACCTCATAGCTCCTTAATATCAAATATCTTGTTTTCTTTTATTAAATTTCTAGATAGAGAATTATTAGGCCAAAAACTAAGAGAAAAAATAGACCATTTTACTATTTTATTAAAGTATCTGGGTAGATTGTGACATTTTTCCCACTCACCTCCTCCATTCTATTAAGAGGATTACTGACCCTGTCACATGACTTACGATGCCTGTATCATAAGGGGTTGTTACTCTTGTCCCATTGGTATTGGGTTTAAATATATGACTTGTATTTCAGTCGGTTTTTCATTTATACGACCAAAATAACTGATAAGAACAAGTTAGAGAAGGAAAAGTTTATGTGGGGCTCATGATTTCAGAGATCTCAGTTCAGGGTCAGTCAATTCCTTCACTCTGGGCCTGAGGTGAGGCAGAATATCATTGTGCAAGGTTGTAGCTGAGATACTGAGTTCATGGAAGCCAGGAAGCAAAGACAGAAAGAAAGAGGAATAAGATATAATTCCCAAGAGCATTGCCTAATGACCCACCTCCTCAGACTCTACTCCACCTGCCCACGGTTCTCACTAAGTAATAAATTTAAATTATTAATCTATCCAGTGAATTAATCTACTGATGAAGTTATAAACTCCATGATCTAATCATGCCCAACAACCCCACTTTTGAACCTCATGGTATTAGTGAACATGGTTTCAAAACATGAGCTTTTGGGGTGACTTTGAAGAATCAAACTATAAAAAAAAAAAGAATCAAACTATAACAACTGACCTTGGCCATTAACATATGAGAAGGTGTGAACCATCACATATCCAGGTAAAAGTTTTAAGAACCATTGTGGAAACTGGAGACTATCATGCTAAAATGAAAAAAGCCAATCCCCAAAAACCAAAGTTCAGATTTTTTCTCTGATATATGGATGCTAACTCACAATAGTGAAGGGAGGGACTAGAAGTTCTTTGGATTAGACAAAGGGGAATGAAGGGAATGAATGATGGGAATAGGAAAGACAGTAGAATGAATTGAACATAACTTTCTTATGTTCATATATGAATACACAATCAGTGAAAATCCACATCATGTACAACCACAGAATGAGAAGTCATACTCCGTGAATGTATAATATGTCAAAATACACTCTACTGTCATGTGCATCTGAAAAGAACAAAGAAAAAATAGTTCAAAATAAGAAAAGAAAGAAAGAAAACAACCATTGCAGTTTTGCCCCAGCTCTTTTTCCCTTTCTCTCTGACATTACAACTGCCAATCCCAGATGAGGACTGTTCCACTAGCTTGGATTCCAGAAGGAAAAGGATTCATGCACCAGAGTTATATGACTTTAGCACCAACCCACCTACTATGGTGATATCTAACTGGTAGACATAGCTGTGATCACAGCCAATAGGAATAAAATGAAGAGCATATGCAATAAATAAAAAGAAAACACATGTGCAAGCAAGAAAATACTTTTTTAAAATTCTATCTTATTATTTGGTTGATTTCTAAGCTACTGAGGTTTGAGGGGATTTGTGACTAATATAACCAGAAACACTGACTGTCAAAGATTACACAGATAGTAGCCCTTCTTCACATCTACCATGCTGTTCTGCTACTCCAGTTGGACCCCAAATTTTGATTTTGGTATCAAGATAGATAATACCACAGACACATACCAATAAGGTATGAAAATAATTATCATGTAGATAGACTGACCCACGTCTGTTAATGATGGCTAGGAGCAGAATTGAGTAAAGATGCCTGATTAATATAGAATAGATAGGGCTTTCTCTAGCTTGAGCTTCCCTGCCTTCAAAAGAGGTAGTACCCAGACTTTCTTACCAGCTTTCCCAGATGTGGGGTGGAAGGAAAAAAGGTAGAGCTGAGGCTTAAAATCTGCCTTCTCAAACATCAAAAGATGAGTCAAACCTTTCTTGTGATGTAATTATGTAACTCAGGTGGCTTGGGGTGTAGCTCAGTGGTATAGCACTTACCTAGCATGGATGAGGCCCTGGGTTCTATCCCCAGCACATATACACACCTACCAGAGAGAGAGAGAGAGAGAGACAGAGAGACAGAGAGATAGAGAGAACCAGATTAGTTAACCCATCTTAATGCAAAGAGATAAAAATTATTTGATGTGTAGGTCTACTTTGATTCTAAATATATAAATTTGGACCCATTTCACCTCCCCTACACTCTTCATGAATATCTCCATGAGAGTTATGAACTCATTTCTGTAAGGAGTGAATAAAGATGATGAAAGAAAGGTACTGAAAACAAATTTTGCTTCTTAAGCTTTGAAATTAGGTAAAACTGCTTACATGTACAAGAACAGACCTAAGATGAGGTAGTGAGAAAATAAATCAATAATTCCCAAATTAGAATCTAAAAGAGAGAAAGGGGAATTTGGGCTGTGAACTTAAGGTCAATGCATAGCATTACAAGTGATTAGAGTAGGGAAAGAGCTGGTGATGTTAAGGTTCATCCATGCTATTTTTTTTTTTTATTGTAAACAAATGGGATACATGTTGTTTCTCTGTCTGTACATGGAGTAAAGGCGAACCATTTGTGTAATCATAAATTTACATAGGGTAATGTTGTTTGATTCATTGTTATTTTTTCCTTCCCTCCACCCCTCCCACCCCTCTTTTCCCCCTATATAGTCCTTCCTTCCTCCATTCTTGCCCCCCTCCCTAAACCTAAATCTAACCCTAACACTAACCCCTCCTACCCCCATTATGTGTCATCATCCACTTATCAGTGAGATCATTTGTCCTTTGATTTTTTGAGATTGGCTTATCTCACTTAGCATGATATTCTCCAATTTCATCCATTTGCCTGCAAATGCCATAATTTTATCATCCTTTATGGCTGACTAATATTCCATTGTATATATATATACCATGGTTTCTTTATCCATTCATCTATTGAAGGGCATCTAGGTTGGTTCCACAATCTGGCTATGGTGAATTGAGCAGTTATGAACATTGATGTGGCTGTATCTCTGTAGTATGCTAATTTTAAGTCCTTTGGGTATAGGTCAAGGAGTGGGATAGCTGGGTCACATTCCAAGTTTTCTAAGGAATCTCCACACTGCTTTCCAGAGTGGCTGCACTAATTTGCAGCCCCACCAGCAATGTATGAGTGTACCTTTCTCCCCACATCCTCTCCAACACCTGTTGTTGCTTGTATTCTTGATAATCGCCATTCTAATTGGGGTGAGATGGAATTTTAGTGTAGTTTTGATTTGCACTTCTCTTATTACTAGAGATGTTGAACATTTTTTCATATGTTTGTTGATTGCTTGTAGATCTTCTTCTGTGAACTGTCTGTTCATTTCCTTAGCCCATTTGTCGATTGGGTTATTTGCATTCTTGGTGTAGAGTATTTTGAGTTCTTTATAGATTCTGGAGATTAGTGCTCTGTATGATTGGCAAAGATTTTCTCCCACTCTGTAGGCTCTTTCTTCGCATTACTGATAGTTTCCTTTGCTGAGAGAAAGCTTTTTAATTTGAATCTATCCCAGTTATTGATTCTTGCTTTTATTTCTTGTGCTATGGGAGTCCTGTTGAGGAAGTCTGGTCCTAACCAGACATGTTGAAGATCTGGACCTAATTTTTCTTCTATAATCTGCAGGGTCTCTGGTCTGATTCCGAGTTCCTTTATCCATTTTGAGTTTAGTTTCGTGCATGGTGAGAGATATGGGTTTAGTTTCATTCTGTTGCATATGGATTTACAATTCTCCCAGCACCATTTGTTGAAGAGGCTATCTTTTCTCCATTGCATATTTTTGGCCCCTTTGTCTAGTATGAGAAAATTGTATTTATTTGGGTTTGTGTCCGTGTCCTCTATTCTGTACCATTGATCTACCTTTCTATTTTGGTACAAATACCATGTCATTTTTGTTACTATTGCTTTGTAGTAGAGTTGAAGATCTGATATTGTGATACCCCCTACTTCGCTCTTTCTACTGAGGATTGCTTTAGCTATTCTGGGTTTCTTTTTCTTCCAGATGAATTTCATAATTGCTTGCTCTATTTCTGTAAGGTACATCATTGGGATTTTAATTGAAATTGCATTGAATCTGTATAGCACTTTTGGTAGTATAGCCATTTTGACAATATTAATTCTGCCTATAAAAGAACATGGGAGATCTTTCCATCTTCTAAGGTTTTCTTTAATTTCTTTCTTTAGTGTTCTATAGTTCTCATTGTAGAGGTCCATCACCTCTTTTGTGAGATTGATTCCCAAGTATTTTATTTTTTTTGAGGCTATTGTGAATGGGGTAGTTTTCCTAATTATTCTTTCCAAAGATTCATCACTTATGTATAAAAATGCATTACATTTATGTGCATCGATCTTATATCCTACTACTTTAATGAATTCACTTATAAGTTCTAAAAGTTTTCTGGTGGAATTTCCTGGTTCCTCTAAGTATATAATCATATCATCAGCAAATAGGGATAGTTTGAGTTCTTCTTTTCCTATTCATATCCCTTTAATTTCTTTGGTCTGTCTAATTGTTCTGGCTAGAGTTTCAAGGACGATTTTGAATTGAAGTGGTGAAAGAGGGCATCCCTGCCTTGTTCCAGTTTTTAGAGGGAATGCTTTCAGTTTTTCACCATTTAGAATGATATTAGCCATGGGCGTAGCATAGATGGCCTTTACAGTGTTAAGGAATGTTCCCACAATCCCTATTTTTTCTAGTGTTTTGAGCATGAAGGGGTGCTGTATTTTATCAAATGCTTTTTCTGCATCTATTGAAATAATCATGTGATTCTTGACTTTAAGTCTGTTGATATGGTGAATTACATTTATTGATTTCCTGATGTTGAACCAACCTTGCATCCCTGGGATGAAACCCACTTGATCATGGTGCACTATCTTTTTAATGTGATTTTGTATGCGATTTGCTAAAATTTTGTTGAGAATTTTTGCGTCGATGTTCATTAAGGATATTGGTCTGAAATTTTCTTTCCTTGATGTGTCTCTGTCTGGTTTAGGTATCAGGGTAATATTGGCTTCATAGAATGAGTTTGGGAGGGTTCCCTCCTCTTCTATTTCATGGAATACATTGAGAAGTATTGGAATGAGCTCTTCTTTAAAGGTTTTGTAGAACTCGGCTGAGAACCCATCTGATCCTGGACTTTTCTTTGTTGGTAGACTTTTGATGACTTCTTCTATTTCATTACTTGAAATTGGTCTATTTAAATTGTGTATGTCCTCCTCATTCATTTTGGGCAATTCATATGTCTCTAGAAACTTGTTGATGTCTTCGAAATTTTCTATTTTGTTGGAGTATAGATTTTCAAAATAGCTTCTAATTATGTTTTGTATTTCAATCGTGTCTGTTGTGATATTTCCTTGTTCACTCCGAATTTTAGTGATTTGGGTTTTCTCTCGTCTTCTCTTTGTTAGTGTGGCTAAAGGTTTATCAATTTTGTTTATTTTTTCGAGGAACCAACTATTTATGTTGTCAATTTTTTGTATTGTTTCTTTTGTTTCAATTCCGTTGATTTCAGCTCTGAGTTTAACTATTTCCTGTCTTCTACCACTTTTGGTGTTGGTCTGTTCTTCTTTTTCTAGGACTTTGAGTTGTAGTGTTAGGTCGTTGATTTGTTGAGTTTTACCTCTTTTAAAATTGAATGCACTCCATGAAATAAATTTTCCTCTAAGTACTGCTTTCGTAGTGTCCCAGAGATTTTGATATGATGTTTCTTTGTTCTCATTTACCTCTAAGAATTTTTTAATTTCCTTCCTAATATCTTTTGTTATCCATTCATCATATAATAGCATATTGTTTAATCTCCAGGTGTTGGAGTAGTTTCTGTTTTTTACTCTTTCATTTATTTCTAACTTCAATCCATTATGATCTGATAGAATACAAGGTAGTGTCTCTATCTTCTTGTATTTGCTGACATTAGCTTTGTGGCATAATATATGGTCTATTTTAGAGAAGGATCCGTGTGCTGCTGAGAAGAAAGTGTATTCGCTCTTGGTTGGATGATATATTATATAAATGTCTGTTAAGTCTAAATTATTGATTGTGTTATTGATATCTATGGTTTCTTTGTTCAACTTTTATTTGGAAGATCTGTTCAGTGGTGAGAGAGGCGTGTTAAAATCACCTAGTATTATTGTGTTATGGTCTATTTGGTTTCTGAAATTGAGAAGGATTTGTTTGACATACATGGATGAGCCACTGTTTGGGGCATAGATGTTTATGATTGTTATGTGTTGCTGATTTATGCTTCCCTTAAGCAGCATGTAATGTCCTTCTTTATCCCTTCTGACTAACTTTGGCTTGAAGTCCACATTATCTGAAATGAGGATGGATACCCCAGCTTTTTTGCTGAGTCCATGTGCATGGTATGTTTTTCCCCATCTTTTCACCTTTAGTCTATGGGTATCTCTTTCTATGAGGTGAGTCTCTTGCAGGCAACATATTGTTGAATCTTTCTTTTTAATCCAATCTGTCAGTCTATGTCCTTTGATTGATGAGTTCAGGCCATTAATATTCAGGGTTATTATTGAGATATGATTTGTATTCCTAGTCATTTGACTCATTTTTTTATTTTATTTATTTATTTATTTTTTGACATGACTTGGTTCCTCCTCTATTTGACAATTCCTTTAGGATAATTCCTCCCTTTGCTGATTTGCTTCTTTGTTTTTCATCTCTTCCTCATGGAATATTTTGCTGAGAATGTTCTGTAATGCTGACTTTCTTTTTGTAAATTCTTCTAGCTTTTGTTTATCATGGAAGCATTTTATTTCATCGTAAAATTTGAAGGTAAGTTTTGCTGGGTATAAGATTCTTGGCTGGCATCCATTTTCTTTCAGGGCTTGAAAAATGTTGTTCCAGGCCCTTAAGCTTTTAGTGTCTAGATTGAAAAATCTGCTGATATCCATATTGGTTTCCCCCTGAATGTAATTTGGATCTTTTCTCTCACAGTCTTTAAAATTCTGTCTTTATTTTGTATGTTAGGTAGTTTCATTATAATGTGCCTTGGTGTGGTCTGTTGTAATTTTGTGTATTTGGAGTCCTATAAGCCTCTTGAACTTGATTTTCCATTTCATTCTTCAGATTTGGAAAATTTTCTGATATTATTTCATTGAACAGATTGTTCATTCCTTTGGTTTGTTTCTCTAAGCCTTCCTCAATCCCAAAAATTCTTAAATTTGACCTTTTCATGATATCCCATAGTTCTTGGAGATTCTGTTCATGATTTCTTATCATCTTCTCTGTTTGTTCAACTTTGTCTTCAAGGTTAAATATTTTGTCTTCAATATCTGAGGTTCTGTCTTCCAGGTGTTCTATCCTATTGGTTATGCTTTCTATGGAGTTCTTAATTTGGTTTATTGTTTCCTTCATTTCAAGGATTTGTTTGTTTTTTTTTTCAATATCTCTAACTCTTTATTGAAATGTTCTTTTGCTTCCTGTATTTGCTCTTTTAACTGTCAATTGGTGCGATCATTCAATGCCTGCATTTGCTCTTTCATCTCATCGTTTGCTTCCCTGATCATTTTAATTATGTACATTCTGAACTCCCTTTCTGTCATTTCTTCTGCCATGCTGTCATTGGATTTTATTGATGTAACATCTAAATTTGTTTGGGGCATTTTTTTCCCTTGTTTTCTCATATTGTTCAGGTATCAGTGGACCGCTGAGATATTGCAGATTTCCTCTATTGACTTATAATGTCCCTGAAGATTTCTAGTATATCCCCTCTTAGCCTTCAGTAGCCTGCAGTCTTGGAGGAAGTTGATAATGCGGTTCTCCACAAGGAAGCTGCCTCACTAGGGGTGATGTCCTTCATGTGGGGTATATTCCCTGATAGTGGGCAGAGGTGCCACCACTTGTTGACCAATGGTCATCCAAAGGGGAACTAGGCTGCGGGCTAAGGCAAGGCCTGTTTGGGCCTGTGTCTCTGGTTTTACCGTCCTTGTGGGAAAACCTCACCCAGCAGGGAAGACTCATCCGGTGGGGAGGTCTCACTGGTCACATCCCCTCCTAGAGGTTCCCCTCAACCCACAACTACCACCTGGGCTGGGCAGCTTTCCTCTGCAACATTCCCAGGGACCCGGACCTACCTCCTGGGCCTGGGAGCCTCACCCTTTGCAGATGAGTCTCCTTAGGCTGCCCCTCCTCAGAGAATCTGCCTGCAGTCCTGGAACCTTCACTCTGCCCCTCAGCTTGTCTCTGTGCGGCTCTTCCACCAAGAAGCCTCCTAGGTCCTGGGACCCTGCTCTGCACCTAATCGCCTTGCTATGCGGCCCCTCCTCTGAGCAGCCACCTGGAGCTACGTACAGTCGCTCCGAGTCCCAGCAACCCCCGCACACCTCTTCCTCCGGGCAGCCACCTGGTGTTCTGGTGCGGTCGCTCTGAGTCCAAGCAACTCACTGCACCCCTCCTCCTCCCGACAACTGCCCATAGCCCTAGTGCAGTCACTCTGAGTCCAAGTGACCCACCGCGCTCCTCCTCCTCCTCCAGGCAGCCTCCCAGGTGTTCAGGAGCGGTCGCTCTGTGTCCAAGCGACCTGCCACATGCCTCCTCCTCCGGGCAGCCACCTGGAGCTCTGGTGCGGCCACTTGGAGAGCAAACGACCCGCCATGCTCCTCCTCCTCCGGACAGCCCCCCCGGTGTTCAGAAGCGGTCGCTCTGAGTCCAATCGACCCGCCGCGCACCTCCTCCTCTGGGCAGCTGCCTGGAGCCTGGGTGGGTTGCTCCAAGTTCAAGCACTGTGCTGAGTGATCTCCTCTACGATGCTCCCAGTTGTCCGAGTTCACTGCTCCAGCGGCCGGAGGGGTGTCTCATTGGGCAACTCTACTTCACAAAGTTCCCTGCGTTCCGGGACTACCGCCCCATCTGGGATGCTTCCCCAACAGGAGAGACTCACCCAGTGGCTTTGATTTGGTCCCAAGTTCTCAATATCTCCTCTTCTTGAATCCTGAATCCTGGAGCAACATGAAATGCAGCCACCCTCTAGTCCGCCATCTTGAAAAACCCCTCATCCATGCTATTGCATATGTGAGGATTTTATTCTTTTTAAGGATGTTTTTCATAGCTGCTGCACCATTTTATATTCCCACCAGCATCCAGAAAGGCTTCAATTTCTCCACATACTCACTGTTACTTATGTGGTTTGATTTGGTTTTTATAACCATCTTTCAATAGGTATGAGGTGATTCCAATAGATGTTGGAATAGATGGTTTTGAGAGAGTTTTCCAAAAAAGACCTAGAAATGGCCAATTAGACACATGAAAAGAATCTCAATGGCATTACTTTTCAGGGAAATGCAAGGCAAAAATACCTGATGTTTTTCAAGGCAGGATGGGGTTTACATAAACATGGGAGTTCTTAAACAATTTAGGGCAAAGATGTCTCCAGAAAGAAAAAGACTGGTACTAATAAGGGCAGGCTGGAAGTCCCAAGTAATTAACTAGAAAGGAAGAAAATAATGGTAGGTGACATAAATTGGAAAAGCCACTTATAACATGTAGGTTACAGATTGTGGTCATTTTTCCAAAATTAACCATGCATAATTCACCTTTCTTATCCTTATTTTTTGCTAGCTAATATTAGCATATACTTTCTCTTCATTTTTGTGAAAGTTCTTCAGTGCATTTTGTTGACACTCTAACTTTTAACTTTTATTGTTTCCTCTCTTTATAACAAAATCTTTCATTCTTTTTCTCTTATCACTTACATCAATGACGAAGTGTATCTTCTACCCATTTTTTGATTTGTGGATTTCTTTCACAGAAAGAAAACAAAGGCAGACAGTAAAATATAATTCCACAAATTTTAACTCTCAAGTCTATTATTTGACACCAAGATGTTGCCAAGTCACCTAAGGTGCCCCAGAAAATTCTTAACAACTGACTTGGTTCAAAGACAATGTCTTGGCAAGAGTAGAAAATGATGGAATAGAGGAGATCTCATTTCTGGCTGTTCTATGGTGTGAAACCAAGAAACAGATAGGCAGCTTCTCCCCAAAGTGGGTGAACCAAAAAAAGGGGGGTTACTTCACTGGAACCTAAAACCAGACATTTAAAGCAGAGGGACACAGGAGGTTGGATATAATAAAATAAGGGAAAAATCCCCAGTCATACAACTACTGCCACAGCTGAACCAGAAGTTCGAGCCAGAGAGGTCCCTCCATGAGCATAGTAGAGGGATAAGGGAACTAAAGGAATCCAAGTTTTGGGGAGGCCCAAGGCATGTCCGGGTATGAGCCTTTAGAGACCAAGGGCATTGTCCAATAGGCCTGAAGGACTCACAGTTCAATATCCATGTGTGGGGAAAGAAAATGCCACCTCTCCAGGTGGCATGTGGAGGACAAAGGAAGGAACCATTTTGCAGCTGCATGGGGGCTAGCAACTGAGGAAGCCAATTACTGGCAAAACCATATGCTGCATGATTTAAAATGTGCTTAAGTGACCAGAAGAAAATCACACATGGAGAGAGGTTTACACAGGGGACAACTGGTCATGGAAATCCACCCAGCTCTACTCCTCCCCCTCCAATTTGACTGCCTGCAGGACTGGTTGGGAGAGATGCATCTGGCCAAGAACTTGGAAGGGCAGAAGCAGGAGAGACTGCTTGGAGATTGAACCTGAGACCAGGAAAGGTAGGGTCCACAAGTAATGGAGGGGACTAAGAATTGACTTCCCCACCACATGAGTGGAACACAGGGGAGAGCCCTGGGGTAAAGTCTTCCAGCATGGACCAGCAAGTACTGGGCACTGGAGCTGCACTGCTTTAAAATCTCCAGACCAATTAGGATTCAGGGAAGAGCCGGGAGCCCACCTAAAACTAAACTCTGCCTCCAGGAATTCCACCTACAAGATTAGCTCTCTCCCTCCAGCAATCCAGAGGTAAAGCACCACTCTCGAGAAAACCCCACCTAAAACTGTTGAGAAGTCGAGAATATTTTGAACTCCAATGGAAATAATTATTTAACTTGTTATCAATATTTTTCTTTTTTTAATTCTTTTTCACTGTTTAATATTAATGGTACGTGGACATTTATACAGTTTCTTATTTTTTTCTCATTTCTAGCATTCTTGAAGGCAGTTATTTTAATGGATTAATTTTTTGTGAACTAGGATGTTTAATTAGTATATTTTAGTTTTGGTTTGTATTCTTTTATTTTTATTGCTAATTTTTTTAAATTTTTGCTTTACATATATTTTTTACTCCAAATTACGTTTCCCTTGATTCTCTCTCCTCTTCTGCTAATAGTCAATCTCTATTGTTCTCTATTTCACTCTTCCTTTAATCTTTTAACTTCTGTCTTCTCTCCTCCTAGTTCATAATTATCATATCCTATTTCACTGTGTTCTTTTTCCTGTCCACCATTTCAAAATGTAAACACACTTGCAAACTTGCTGTTTTTATTACAAGCAAAAACTGATCACATAGTTTCTATGTATTGTGATATTTAACATTGTAGACATCATAGTAGGAACTATTTGGCTTAATGCTGTAAGTTGTTTGTATTGGTTGTTATTATTTGTCTCCCCCTAAATAGTAAAATACTGGAAGCCTTCAGAGACACTATAAGTCCACAGGGTGGAAACTCTACTGCCTCAGATCCATACGGTTGGATGAATAGACACACAAACAATGTGAAAAATCAAGGGAATAAATTACCCCAAGCAAACCAAGATACTCCAATAACAGAATCCATCCATACCACAGTGGAAGAAATGTTAGAGAAGAAATTTTGAGTATACATAGTTAAACTGATCAGCAAAGTAAAGAATGATATAAGACAGCAAATACAGGTAGCAAAAGATCACTTCTGTAAAGAGATAGAGATTCTGAAAAAAACAAACAAACAAAAATCCTTGAAATTAAGGGAACAACAAACCAAATTTAAAATTTAATAGAAAGCATCGCCAACAAGTTCTGTCTTGGAAGACAGAACCTCAGGCCATTAAGACAAAATATATAATCTAGAAAGTACAGTTGACCACAGAAAGAAGATGTGAAGAAACAATGAATAGAACTTCCAAGAATTATGGGATAACATGCAAAGATCTAATTTAAGATTTATTGGGATAGATGAAGGAACAGAGATACAAACCACAGGAAGGCATAATCTTTTCAGTGAAATAATATCAGATAATTTCCCAAATCTAAAGAATGAAATTAAATACAAGAGGCTCACAGGACCACCAAGGGTGCAAAATTACAACACATCCAAATCAAGGCACATTATAATGAAAATGCCTAACATACAGAATAAGAATAGAATTTTAAAGGCCTGCGAGAGAAAAAAAAAAAACAGATTACATTATAGGGAGAAACCAGTTTGGATCTCAGCTGATTTCTCAACCCAGACCCTCAAAGCTAAGAGGTCCTGGAACAACATATATCATGTGCTTAAAAAAAAAAAAAAAAAAAAAAAAGGATGCCAAACCAAGAATTCTATATTCAGCAAAATTAAGCTTCAGAATTGAAGATGAAATAAATACCTTCCATGATAAACAAAAATTAAAGGAATTTACAACTAGAGAGTCTGCAATTCAGAATATTCTCAACAAAATATTTCATGAAAAGGAAATGAAAAAAAAAGTGAAACACAGTGAGGCACCATACTAAAGGAATAGTCAAACAAAGGAGAAACTAATTCAAATTAAAAACTAGAAAGAAACCCAAATGACTAGGATCACAAATCATATCTCAATAATAACCTTGAAAATTAATGGCTTAAACTCATCAATCAAAAAACATAGACTGGCAGATTGTATTAAAAAACAAGACCCAACAATATACTGTCTCTAAGAGACTCACCTCATAGGAAAAGACATCCACAAACTGAAGGGGGAAGAATGGGAAAAAACATATCACTCACTTGAACCACACAAACAAGCAGGGGTTTCTATCCTCATATGAGAAAAAGTGAACTTCAAACCAAAATTAATCAGAAGGAACAAAGAACATTTCATACTACTTATAGGAATTCTATGTCAACAAGACATAACAATCATAAGTATTTACAAGCCCAAATATGGAGTATCTATGTACATTGAACAAACCTCTCTCAATTTCAAGAATCAAATAGACCACAATACAATAATACTGGGTGACTATAACACACCTCTCTCACCATTGCATAGATCTTCCAAACAAAACTCAGTAAGAAACTATAGAATTAAATAATACAATCAATATTGTAGACTTAACAGACTGTATAGAATATTTCATCCATCAATGAGTAAATATACTTTCTTCTCAGCAGCATATGGATCCTTCTCTAAAATAGACCATATCTTATGCCATAAAGCAACTCTTAGTAAATACAAAAAAGTAGAGATAATACCTTGCATCCTATCAGATCATAATGGAATGAAAGCACAAATAAACAATAGAATAAATAATAGAAGCTACTCTAACACCTGGAGACTAATAATATGCAATTGAATGATGAATGGATAACAGAAGAAATCAAGGATGAAATTTTAAAAATACTTAGAGGTAAATGAGAATAGTGATGCAACATATCAAAATCTTTGGGACACTATGAAAACAATACTAAGAGGAAAATTCAATGCATTGAGCACATTCAATAAAAGAAGAAAAAGTCAACAAATAAATGACCTATAATGCAACATATCAAAGTTTCTGGGACAACATAAAGGCAGTGCTAAGAGAAGTTTACTGCATTGAGTTCATTCATTAAAAGAATAAAAGGTCAATGAATAAAACACCTAACATTATATCTCAAAGCCCTACAAAAAGAACAAATCAACACCAAAAGCAGAAAACAGGAAATAGTTAAAATCAGAACTGGAATCAATGAAATTGAAACAAAAGAAACAATTCAAACAATTGACAAAACAAAAAGGTGGTTCTTTGAAAAAATAAAACTGATAAACCTTTAGTCACATAGCAAAAAGAGAGAAAATTCAAGTTACTAAATTCATGATGAAAAAATGAAATATCACAATGGACACTTACTGAAATACAGAAAATAATTAGAAAATTTGAAAATCTATACGCCAATAAAATAGAATATCTGAAAGATGTTGACAAATTTCTAGAGACATTCAACCTACTCAAAATGAACCAGGAGGACATAACAATTTGAACAGATCAATCTCAAGCAATGAAAGAGAAGATGCCATCAAAAGGCTGCCAACTAAGAAAAGCCAGGACTAGACCAGTACAAGACCTTCAAATCAGAACGATTAACATCAAAACTTCTCAAATTATACCATGAGATAGAAAAGTAGAGAACCCTTTCGAATTCATTCTATGAAGCTAGTTTCACTATGATACCAAAACGAAACAAAGGCACATCAAGGAAAGAAAACGTCATACCAATATCCCTGGTGAACAGAGATGCAAAAGTTCTTAACAAAATTCTGGCAAATCACACACAAAAGCAAGTGGGGTTTCATCCCAGGGATGCAAGTTTGGTTCAACATATAGAAATCAATAAATTAAATTCACCACATCAACAGACTTAAAGTTAAGAATCATAGTATTATTTCAATAGATGCAGAAAAAACATTTGATAAAATACAGCATCCCTTCATGCTCAAAAATCTAGAAAAAATAGGGATAATAGGAACATACCCCAACATTGTAAAGTCTATTTATGCTAAGCCCACAGCCAACATCATTCTATATGGAGAAAAACTGAAAGCATTCCTTCAAAAAAATGAAAGAAGGCAAGAATACCCTCTTTCACCACTTCTGTTCAACATTGTCCTTGAAACACTAGCCAGAGCAATCAGACATATCAAAGAAATTAAAGGGATATGAATAGGAAAAAAGGAACTCAAACTATCACTATTTGCCCACAACATGATTCTATATTTAGAGGATCAAAAAAATTCCACCAAAAACTCCTAGAACTAATAAATGAATTGAGCAATGTAGCAGGATATAAAATCAACACTCATAAATTGAATGCATTTCTATTCATAAGTGATAAATCTCTGAAAGAGAAATTAGGAAAAACTACCCCATTCACAATAGGCTCCAAAAAAATAAAATAGAATACTTGGCACTCAATCTAGCAAAAGAGGTGAATGACTTCTACAATGAAAACTATAGAACATGAAAAAAGAAATTAAAGAAAACTTAGAAGATGGAAAGATTTCCCATGTTCTTGGATAGGCAGAATTAATATTGTCAAAATGACCATACTACAAAAAGTGCTATATAGATTCAATGCAATTCCAATTAAAATCCCAATGATGCACCTCATAGATATAGAGAAAGCAATCATGAAATTCATTTGGAAGAATAAGAGATGCCAAAGCAAACCTTAGCAGGAAGAGCAAAGCAGGAGGTATTACAATGTCAGACCTTAAATTATACTACAGAACAAGAGTAACAAAAATGGCATGGTATTAGCAACAAAATAGACAGGTAGATCAATGGTATAGAATAGAGACACAGAGACAACTCCACATAAATACAGTTATACTAGACACCGGTGTCAAAAACATACAATGAAGAAAAAATAGCCTCTTCAACAAATGGTACTGGGAAAACTGGAAGTTCATGTGCTGCAAAATGAAATGAAAGTCCTATCTCTCATCCTGTACAAAACTCAACTCAAAATGGATCAAGGACACAGGAATCAGACCAGAGACCCTACACCAAATAAAAGGAAAAGTAGACCCAAATCTTCATCATGTTGATTTAGGACCAGACTTCTTTAACGCTGACCTCCAAAGCACAAGATTAAAAGCAGAAATCAATTAAGTGAGCTAGATTCAAACTAAAAAGTTTTTTCTCAGCAAAGGAAACTATCAAGAATGTGAAGAGAGAGCCTACAGAGTGGGAGAAAATCTTCACACACACTTCAAATAGAGCACTGATCTCCACAATTTATAAAGAACTCAAAAAATTTCACACCAAGAATACAAATAAGCCAATCAATAAATGGGCTAAGGAAATGAGTAGACACTTCTTAAGAAGAAGATCTACAAGCAATCAACAGAGATTCCATCACACACTAGTCAGAATGGCAATTACCAATAATACAAGCAACAGTAAATGTTGTCAAGGATGTAGGGGTAAAGGGACACTCATACACTGGAGGTGGAACTGCAAATTGGTACAACCACTATGGAAAACAGTATGGAGATTCCTCAGAAAACTTGGAATGGAACCACCATTTGACCTAGCTATCCCACTCTTTGACCTATACCCAAAGGACTTAAAATCAGCATACTACAGTGACACAGCCATGTCAATGTTTATAGCAGCTGAAATCACAATAGCTAAATTATGGAACCAACCTAGATGCCCATCAATGAATGGATTAAAAAAAAACTGTGTATATATACAGAATGGAATATCATTCAGCCTTGACAAACAATGAAATTATGGCATTTGCCAGTAAGTGGATGGAATTGGAGAATATTATGTGAAGTGAAATAAACCAATCCCAAAGAACCAAAGGCCAAATGTTTTCTCTGATATGTGAAATGCTAATTCATAATAAGGTGTGGGGGTGGAGAAGAGAGGTACTTTGGACCAAACAGAGGGGAGGGAAGGGAGGGAAGGGAGGGGAGTAAAGGCAGGGAAGAGGGTAGGAATGATAGTAGAATGAATTGGATATTTTCACCCTATGTCCATATATTATTACATGACCTGTGTAACTCTGCATCATGTATAAACAGATGAATGAGAAGTTGTACTCCATTTATGTATGATGTATCAAAATACATTCTACTGTCATGTGTTACTAATTAGAATCAATTTTTTAAAAAGCCATTGTCTTAATTTATTTACCTGGCCTCCCAGTTATCTGAGTTTAAGTTATTAAGAACATCTCCTTTCCTATTTCAGCTTTTCCTCCATATCATAGAGAAAATAGGAGAGCATATTGACTTGGCTTGTGGGTCAATGTGTCACAACTAGCACTTCACTCAAATAAGAGAGTTTTGGGTAGAAACACATAAATTTCATTTTCTGTTTTAAAATATGAAAGTTCATTATTTTCAATTAGTTGCATTTGCCTCATTGTGCTAGCTCCCAATGTTTATCTGTGTACCAGTCTATAAATTATTTGAAATGACCACAGATTTAACCTTTGGAAGGAAAGAAAACTACACAAAATGGGAATTGTTTTTGTTTATATATTATGCCCTATTACCTTGGAGACTTTGGCTTGAAATTGCTTTTATTTTTCTTTAAAAATATGAAAAAACTAATGAAATAATTAGAGCAATTGTTGAAAACACATGTCAGCAAGGTGTTTTGCTCTGTTCCGTGTTTACCCATTATTTTCTCCAGGAGTCTGAGTCTTGATATGATGCTAAATCTGTACATAGAAAAAGTAAAATACCATGAAAGATTGCTGGTTATTTTTGGTATTCAGGGATTGGAGGACAGGCAGTAGCTATGGTAGGCATATCTGGCCCACTTAACCCACTTTTCTTTGGATGATCTTAAATTTAAAAAAGCATAGGACCATAGAACTTCAAATAAGTTAGTTGCTAGGAAGTTGTTTAACTGACATACATGGAAAACTGAAATTAAGTCCAGATAACAGTTCTATAACAAATACTTTCCCTCCCTTCTCCTATTATTCTACCCTCAACTAAGATGCTTATCTTTCTCTACAAATATTCATCACATAGCACAGGAACAGAGGGCCCACGCAATATCATTAGGTTAGCCTGTTTTTTATGCATTTTTCACATTTCTTCATAATCCTACCCCTCTCATAAAGCTGTCTGTAGCACCTAGTACAATACTCTTGGTTATGATTAATTTTCCTCATAATTGAAGGAAAAAATTATCAGTTGTCAACTATTTTACCTTATCACCACACAAATCTTATCAACCTCATTGCCATTGTACATTTCTCTACATTTTTAGAATTGGTAAAGCCTCCTTGTCCTATTCAAGGCTGACCTTGACACATGTGTCTGTTTTTTCCTATACAGACTTCAAACTTTTCCTTCTTGCGTCATTAGTGTCTCCCTTTCCATAGAGAGAAGGGTATCCCGAAGGCATATCAGCACGCTCTCCTATAGCTATCCTCCTTGACCAACACCCACTTGTTACAACCTGATTTCTCTCTTCTTCCCTGCATATAAACAGAGGGTTGGTGACTCGTGATCTCTTTTTCCCCCCAACCCATTCCAATCAGCATTTTTTCCCTGCCATGCCACACTACATTTGTTTTCCAAAGTCACCAATGACTATCATTTTGCAAAATCTAAACTCTCATGTTTCACTACCTCTCAGTAGTGTTTGGTGTAGGTCATCACTCATCTTTATTCATTGTTACCGAATATGTATTGATTACTTACAACCTGAGGATAAGGGCCAGGGCTATAGAAGTAATAAAAACAGACAAAATACTCCTGCCCTTCTGGAGTTTGCACTCTAATAGGAAACCAAAAATAAGCAATATACATCAGTAGAGTATAGCTGTGTTAGATAACAATATGTGCAAAGGTCCTAGTCTAGTTGGGTGTTTTAGTCAGTTTTTGTATCACTGCAACCAAAAGACCTGACAAGAACAGCTTACAGAAGGAAAAGTTTATTGAGGGCTCACAGTTTCAGAGATCTCAGGAGGCCGACTAACTACATAACTCTGGGCCTGAGGTGGTAAGAACATCATAGAGGAAGGGCAGGCTGGAGGAAAGCTGCTCAGGACATGGTAATCAGGAAGCAGAGAGAGCTCCACTCACCAGAACAAAATACGTACCCCAAAGGTACACCTCCAGTTACCTGTGACCTATTTACTCCAGTCACATCCTATCTGCCTACAGTTACTGCCCAGCAAATCCATATTATGAATTAATCTCCTAATCAGGTTACACCTCTTATGCTCTAATCATTTCACCTCTGAAAATTCTTCCATTGTCTCACACATGAACTTTCAGGGGACATCTCATATCTAAAACATAGCATTTGGTGAAATAGAATATTTACACCACACCATCAAGTTAACCAACTTTATTGCTCACAGACAGGCACAATGATTAACAAAACCTCAGATCAATGACAACCCAGTCTCCCAAGGCTCAAGAAAATCACCCACAGCAGATAGAATCTTGTCTGCATGGGCCCCACATTACAGCACAGCTGAGAGACCACAAAAGCACATCACCCTGGGTTTTATACTCTGGGTATAACTGGGCTTACAGAGGACAAGTTTTGTAAAATATGGTGTTCTGGAAGGAATGAGGACAGAATGCAAGTTGTTCAGGACATTTTCTCCTTATTTTAGCATATTGCATTTGTGTACTTCCTGCCTAAGAACTGCATGCAAGAGAGAAATGAACTCGTTCAACCAAGATCACCAAGGGGCTTGTCCCTCACAAATTAAAGTTAAAAATACATAAGGTAGAAAAGAAAAATAAGGCATATAACAAAAAGAACTCGAAATTTTTTGAGGGAGGAATTAGGTAAAGGAAGTGAAGATAACTATCCCAAGAAATTTTGCTGTGAAAACAAAGAAAAATGTAATCGTAGGAGGCTGGGGCAGAAATAGCATGTTTGTATGCTGATGGGATAGTGAGGGGGAAACTCTGTCAAAGAAATTGAGAAGGTGTAAACCACTAAATCCATGTCTTTAGGCAAAAGGAGATTTCAGACCATGACTGGGCTGCACGTGGTGGGAGAGAAGTTAGGGTGTATGGGCATCACCACAAGGACAGGTATGGATGGAGAGTCTGGTGAAAGTGCTCTTCTGATTGTTCCCATTTTCTTAGTGAAATTGGAAGCAAGTTCATAAACATGGATAAAAGCTGGAGAGGAAAGAGTTGGAGGTTAAAAGAGAAAAGGGAAGGCATGCATAGGTGCTCAGCAGAGGCAGAAGAAACTTGGTAAGAAAATGTATGCATATCAGCCAATTTTGTCAGGCAGCAAGAGCCCATGGCAAGTTAGTGGTCACAAATTAAAGTGAGACCAGTACATATGACATGTTATGGGTGCCTCCAAAGTACATCCTCTGAGCCTGCTTCTAATCCAGCTGCAGTTGTGGTGAAAAATTGCCACATATCCTCACAGAATCCACTGGAAGACCCACAGGGTCACTCAAATATTCTCTAACAGGTTTTTCACCAATCCATGGAGATTTTATTAGCTCTGGCATAAGATATCTCTGAAAGATGAAAGAATTAGGACCTCAAAATTCATATATGGAAGTCCTAACTCTGAAGTTCTCAGAACATTTGGTGGTACTTTGTTACAGGAAGTTCCCCGGTGACAATTCCTAACCAACCAGGGCAAAACTCTAAATATTAGTCTCCAGTTCCTCAGAAGGTAATTCTCTGCTTCATCCTTGGTATGTTTTGTGAATAAGGCTTCCAGAACATCCTCCCTACTGCTTTTCTTACGCTTTTATCGTATTTCTAAATGTTTACTCCCATTCTTTTCCTCAATCTGAAATCGGAGAGTACCAGAGTTAAGTCCTTAAAACTTAACTTCTCTGTCTTCTCTGCATACTTTCATTTCCTTGGTGATTGAATTCAGTTGGAGCTTTAAGAAAAATCTGTATTATTAACAACGTTCACACTTACTTTTCCCAGATACCAGATTTATATATGTACTCAATCAGCTATGCATCATCTGTTTGGATGTTGTGGTGGTTTTTCATGTATCAACTTCATGGGAGTTAATCTACATTTCTCAGAATTCCTTACTTGTCTGTCTGTCTGTGTGTGTGTGTGTGTGTGTGTGTGTGTTTTCCTGGTTAATCTGTGAGAGAGAGTCTCGTAAGAGATTTCCAGGCAAAAGTGAAGGAGCTGCAGCTGTTGGGTAATTCTTACCCATTTTCACTTAACCACTACTTCTCGTTGGCATAAGGTAGGGGCGAAATGTGCAATTATTCCACTTGAGCTCTTGGCATATCCTTTAACTAGGGCCAAGTGTTATTCTGTCTGAAAAAAAAAAATCTCTGAATTCATCAGAAGAACCACACTAGCAAGGTCAGAGGCACCATGAACTGACCTTGCATATGTATTCTAGGACATTCTGTTCTTGCTCTCTCTCTCTACCTCTTTCATTTTGCATTTTTCTTTTCCCAACGGTCTGTGGACTTCAAGCTTCAGTAGAAGACACAAGACTCATAGAAACTGTTTAAACAACTCCTGCAATTGCACAAAGTCAAGTCTCTCTAACAAAATTCATTCATGTATTTATATTGAATATATCTGGTATATGCAGATAAAGATAGAGAGGTTAAGAAGGTATTTGATAGGGAAATTTGAGTGTGTGGAGGGGGATTTTGCTTCTCAGCTTGTACTTTGACTGATTCGGATGTCTTTACAGATATCACCAAGCCTATTTAAGTCCAAAACTAAATTTCACATTTCACTCCCACCTCCATAGAACTTGCTAAATCCAAACCTTTCTCATCTCAGTGACCCCATCCTTCAAATTGCTTTGGGCCAATTCTCAAAGTCATCATTAACTCCTGATTTTTCTTAGATACCTCACATCCAAACAACTGGGGATTTTGTTTAGTATTTTCAGTATGTATCCAGAAATAAAGAAGAATTGATAGTATTAGAAGATTCCCCATCTGCAATGAGTCTAATAAATGATCATCAATGGCTGCTAAAAACCAGACAGAATAAGAATTCTGTGTCTCCTGATGTAAGTAGACAACACCATCTGATGTAAATCAAACCTGAGTCAGATCAAGCCTCTAGATATAACCATAAATTTTCAGAAATTATAGGAGACAGAAGAGCTTACGTGACCCAAAAGGGATAAAATTAACATTATCCAGGATGTGGCAAACTCCAGAGGACAAAATTACCCACTGTCTTCAAAAAATAAGCTCTAAAGAAAAAGAGACAGATAGAGACAGAGAGCAAAGTAAAGGATAAAAAAGACTTAGGGAATATAGAAATGTTATGCTTCCACAAGTGCAGTGTGCGGACCTTTTCTAAAATACTAACTCAAACAAATTTAAAAATTACAAGACAAATAGAGAAATTTGTATACTGAATGGATATTTGATACTTTTAAAAATCTGATTCACATTTTAGTGTGAGAATTATACAGTATAATTTAAATGCAGTTACATTTAAAAATAGACATTCTTTTGCAGGTAACCCTATACTGAGATAACTGAAGAATAGATAATATTATATCTTGTGATTGCTTCAAAAAAATTCAAGAGAGGAATATGAAGGGGATGGATGAGTACAGATAAAAATAAGTTGACCATGAGTGCAGAATTTTGATTGTGGATGATACAGATTTATTCTACTTTTCTCTCTACTTTTTGTTTATGTGTGAGATTTTTCCCAAAATGGCTTTTTAATTTTATTGACACTTACTTTCATGATAATTTAAAAAAACAATAAAAACAAATCACTGCAGAGATGGCAAAAAGGTATTGATTAAGTTACTAAAGTATTTGTGTTGACGTTATTCTAAGACAAAAACAATATATTCTGAGAAGCAGAAAATCAAGTGGAGTAATTACTACTTCTTACCAAAATTTATGTAAATTCCTTTAAGGCATAGCTTTATTTAACTTTTGTAAAGAGTAAAGATAAACCACTGAAATGACTTGAAAAAACTTTTCTGAAAGTTCTAGAGGAGCTTTTCCAGATTCAGTATACAGGTGAAATCCAATTCATAATTTTCTAAAACCATGATAGAATACTTTCTTGTCTCTTTTCTCATTTTATACCATGAGTCCATGCTATTTTTAAAGGAACATGGTTTGCCAAGTGGAAAATGTTTTTATGTGCTATAAAAGATAAAGAGTACTTTTTTCCAGGGATGTTTTACACATCAACCTGTTTTGCTTTCTGAATATTGATCACATGGGTCTTGCTCATATCTTTTGACTTGTCTTGCTCCAATAAAGGAAAAAACATGCTTGTGGGAAACTTCAAAGTCATTGGAATTCCCCCAAAATAGAACACCTATAATCAGCTCATGCCCAATCATGGTTGTTTTTAGGCCAGTCCTTAGTCATCATTGGGCTGGACAAACTTCTGCGAAACCGACAATCTATTTGTCTCAGTAGCAGCTGCTGACTGTCATCCCCTGGACTCAACACTAAAGGATTTCTTTGGTGTGGAGGCAAAGCTTTTCTTGGCAGGTGAAACATTGCTAGGCAGAGGAAGCAGTGTCAAATAGAACACGTCAGAAGCCATCTGAAAACAAGGTCACCCTCACCCTAAATGAACAGACACTGTTCTTCAGATCTGAACTTCAGTCCAAAGGGAAAGCACACCACAATTACCAAAGCTTTTTTCATCCTTCAGGTTGCGGTTTGGAAAATAGAATCAAAGATTGTTTTCATCTTCTCCTTACCATCCTTCTACCCAAGCATTCATTTTCAATTTAGTTATGTAGCAATTGAAACAGTAACACAGATGAGTCCAAAAGAGGATGCACTGGGTATATGGAAAGTCAGTGCAGAAAACCATTACCAAAGATGCAAATATTCTTTCTGCTGAATCCACATCACAATCAGGCTAAGTAAGATACTACTAACTAACCACATTTCAGGGAAGATAAAATAAGATGCCATCTCAGGGTCCTCCTTATGCATAAGCTATACAATGAATAAAGAGGAAATGCTTCTTTGGACAGGGCTTTTAAATCTTTTGCCCAACATTATATGGTTCCAGTTAAAATACAGGGATGAACTATCCATGTGTCTTTCTGCAATTCTCCCAACTTCCTCTCCCCTAATGTTTTCTAAACCCCAAAAGACAATAAGTGAAGGACATCAAACTCTTCTTCAGACACTAATTTCCCCAGTGAAGTATCAGCAAGGGAGCCTCCCACCATTCTAGAGTATCTTACTGCCCACACAATGATTATGGCATGTCCTGAGACCCCTATTGTGGCTGGCTGGCATGAATTCTATCTGTCCCATGAACCAGCACACTGTAAAACTTTTGTTTGCACATTTCCTTCAATAAAATCCAGACAATAAATCTGGTTTCTTTTATATTTTTAATAGTGGAAATGTGTTTGTGATAAAAAAAAAATAGTTTCTGTCAAAAGGAAGAATAATACATAGTATTCAACCATTTCAGAATCTCCTGTCAAAAGAAATAATTGCAGAACTTTAACATAATAATATGGTGCTATATAGAAAAAAATAACTTGTAAAATGTAACATATGGTTTTAGCTTACAGAGATGATATCTGAAAACATTTAAAGGCAATATTTATAATCAAATGAGCCGGAAGTTCAAAAAGTCGTGGCATTCTGTTGCTTGAAGAGGATTAAGTACAGTGGATATTTTCTTTCAGTGGGAATAGTTCCCAGGTTTGCACAAGAACACAGACTTGGGGGTTTTTGCAGCAATGCTTAATAATAGGAACAATTCATATTTTCCTCTCTTAGAGAATTACGAGTAATGTTTTACATAATGAATAGTTTATAAGGATAATACAAAAGAACTTTGTGAAATTGTGGTTAGAAAACTAGAATTGGATAGTTAGACCTATTTTAAGAAGCTTAAACATAATTTAGAAGAGAAAAAAATGACTTATTATACCTGATTCATCCACTCTTTCTTATTTTCATGCTTTGGCCTAAAGTTGGTGCTCATCAATTTTGACTTAAGAAAATCCTGGCAATCTTTCAAGATTTTGCTGAAATTCAGCTCCCTCTCAGGTCAATCTACCAGAAGACATTCCACTAAACATAATTCTTATGTCTATGTCCATATAAGCTTTTACTGTATATTTTTATCACTCTCACAATCTTTGGATAATAAATAAAAGCTTATTAACTGAGTTGACAGATCATATTTTTTATGCACTAAGAAAAAAATGTTATTCCTCCGATAAGTACTAAGGAAAGGAGAATGTAAATCACTTGCTTAGTATGCAAAAGGCCTTGGATTCTATCATATATACATATTTATATAATGTACATTACATGTATTAATAATATATGAATTATTTGATATATTAAATGAAGGAAAACATATATAAGGTAAGTCAATATTCTGGGTGGTGCCATAGAAAATAATGACTCTAACTAAAGATAAGAAGACAATAAAAGCAATGCTAAGTGCATGCTCACAAATAACAATTTTTCTAGCATTAGATGTTTGAGTGAGCTAATGAGTTAGCAATTTTATTTTAAAGAAACTCCTGCCTTTCTAAGGCAGGCCAGCCAGAATACCCAACTTGAGTTTTCAGTAATATAAGTTTTCCCTGTTAAATTTAACATTTTTAATATAATGCCATCATTCTATTGAAGAAATGTTGCTAAAGAAATTCATTTAACTTTATATTCTATTATTATAAAAGACAACAAGAATATTAAGCAGAACTTCGTGGAGTTTTCACCCCAGCAGAGTTTTAAGAACAAAATAGACAAATAGGTACATCAATCATGTCAAGAATAAGAGAATCCATGGAATAATGGTGTAAGTTTCCAACTCTCCTATTCTTCTAATGGAGAAACAACTGGGGCATCAGACTTACAAATATTATTTATTCTATTTGTGTTACAAGGAGTGGTTTGCATGTTAAGATTTTTTTAAGATTGTAATTGACATTATAAAAATCTTATTTACATAAATATGTAAATGAATTGCATAAATCATTAAAGTCCTGCCAAAAAAAAAAAAAAAAAATTAAAGAAAGGTAAACTCAGAACTGAGCTTGGTGTGCTCCACCGAGATTTGCTATGTGAACTTTAAGCCATTTATCTCATCTGCTCCTTATCAATTCTTTCAAGTGGAAAAAAAAAATGGGATAAAAATTCCTGGCTACTTCATAGAATTGTTATAAACATGAAATGAAACAATGAATATTTATGTACTTCACAAAGTACGAAATGCTTACCCAATATGAAGTGCTATTTTTCTTGAGTGTGCTGAATGAGAAAGGAAAGTTTGAGGTCTCTAGCTAATTGTCTTAAAATCTGAAACACATGCTGTAGTAATTATGCTTTTGAATCTCTTTTTTTTTTCCTTTAGAATTATTAAGTGATAGATGCTACAGATCTGAAAATCATTAAGCTAGAATATTTCTACCCTTCCCAACCACAAGTATATGTCTATCAAGCAAAGTTACATGTTGCTACAATCCCCTAATGGTATTCCTGGGAGCAGAGGATCTGCAATATTGTTGTGACCATTTTAAATTTTCTTCTATTTCTAACTGCTTTGTGGTTAAGAGAAATATGAGTTTATATTGAAGCAACTTAGAGTTATTTTACTAAAACCCTCTATGTAAACTCACCTCAACTCTGGAACTATCTGATGAATTATATCACCAAGAATTGAAGTAAGCAATGAAATGAAAATAGGAAATTACACGAGAATCATCATCCTAGACACAATATTGATTGGAATAAAAATTCACAACTAAGTTATCAGTGGTGAAAGTACACCAATCAGCATTGTTTTGGAACCAGAGGGCTACAAAGTAGGGTACACACACCTCAGAAAAAAATGTGAGAGGGATTATGGCTATATCTAAAGAACATAGCAGAACTTCTAATAATTTTTTTCCCAAAAGTCACTAACTTTTTTTTTCCCCAAAAGTCACTAATTAAATTTTTGGGAGGTTTAATACTTAAACTTTCAGGGTATATGTTATAAATGAATAAATAACTACTTTCATATTGCAAGGTATATGCTTACTCAAATATTTTTCGTTGACAGAAATACAAATAAAAATTTTGGAGAAATACAAACCTAGACAATAAGGGAAACTTTTAAGTTATATTCTCTCTAGAGCCACTTCTTAGGATAACAGATTACTGCATGGACGTTTTTCAAAAAAAAATTATCTTAACTAACAATTTGGTATGTAGAAAATGATCCATGGATCTAATTTAGTGTTTCTAATGCTAATTCACAGCAAATATAGCTGAACCATGAGGAAATTAGGGGCAAGGGGGGAAGAAAGGAAGGAGAGAGGGGAAAAGGAAGTAAGAGAGTGAAAGAGGGAGAAAGGAAAGAAGAGGGAAGGAGGAGGAATATTTAATTCCAATTTACAAGATTAAAAATTTCCTGTAAGAAGTGATTTATAAATTATCCCAAATGTAAATAATAGTTGACCAGGTAAAAAATGAGTGATAAGTCTATCTGAGATAGAAAAGGCTAGGCAGTGAAGAGTGGGGAAGGGACAGTCAAAGTCGGTAAGAAGTCAAGCTCAAGGACAGTCAAATGAACAGCCCAGACATGTTAACAGACTTTCCTGTTTCTCAGAAAGGGCAGAAGTTTCCATCTTGCTGAAAAGGACTGCATAAATCACAATCCGGCCTGCACCTACTACAGGACAATTGAAATATCAAGAACCAATGAAGAGAAGCGTATCATCTTCTCTTTACTTTCCTTTTTTTTGGTGCGGTGGTGAGGACTAGAACCCAGGGCCTTGTGCTGGCGAGGCAAACATTCTACCAACTGAGCTATATCCCCAGCCCTCTTAACTTACCTTTAAAAGGAGGGAAATAAGACTGAAACAGCACTCTTGACCCTCTCAGGCAGACTGCACAAAGGGTTCTGAATGTTTCTCTCACTTTCCTTTTTAATAAAATCCCTGTTTGCTTGCTTACCTCTGGGACTTTAGGGTGTTCATTCATAGACTCCATGGAACATGAACCTGATCCTGACTCCTGTAGGTAACAAGTTCCAGATAGAGAAAAGTCATTGACACCAACAGAGAGCAAAAAGAGACACTTTTAGACCTCTCAAGCAGGCCTTTCCTTTCCTCTTGTACTTTTCTGAGTAAACCAGCAGACCTACAGCAGTCCCCGGGTATGTGGCACATCCTGTGGGAACAGCTCATCGCCCTTGGGGTGAGAAGTGTAAGTGAGGACATGGAGAGGTAAGAAGGCGTCACACATAAAAGGACATTGTAATTCAAGCATTGGAGTTTGGGTGCAAGTATTTGAAATAGAGAAAAAGGAAAAACATAGTCTTAGTACCATTTTCCAGGGACTTTCCATGGGTCAAGAGAGGCCTAAGTTAACTTCTGTTTTTTCAGATATGGTATTTTTCATTCCTATAATTTCCATTTGATTCTTTGTCAACATCCATTTTTCTGCTATAATCTGCCATCTTTAGAATCCACATTAAATGTTTTTCCTCTAAATTCTTTAAACTATTTATAATTATTATTTAAAGTCCTTTGCCAAATCCAGTATCTGGATCACTTGCAGGTCTACTTTTAGTGATTTTTCTCTTGATCATGAGTATCATAGTCCTGCTTTTTTGAATTTCTCATGTTTGGTCATATATGTGTAACGGCACTTTAGGATCTATGCATTGCAAGACCCTGTGATTTCTCCTTTCCAATCAGTCCTCAGATTCCCAAGCCACCATTTATTCAGCACCTGTCCAGTGGGGGAGAATTGGTGGGTGGAAAAGATTTGCTCCATGTCTGGAGCTCTTCCCATTGCCAACCCATCATGCCAGTCCCTGTGCAACTAATAAAAGTCTGGATTTTCCTTCTCCCACTCCAGTTTCTCTGTTGATTTCAAGCACATTCCTCCAACTGCCTGAGTACCCAGATGCAATAAATATATCCACAGGTGAAAGTAGCCTCCACTCTCTTCTCACCTAAGAAGGGGTTATCCCTTTTGGTACTTCAGTGTATTACAACATTTTTGCATCCACACCTCACTGACAGTTTTAAGGAAAAATATGATTTTAGTTTAGCTAATACTGTAACATCATTACAGGAAGAACAATGGTCTTTCCTTATCTACTACTAATTAACTGAGAGTAGAACTCCATGTTCTTTTCAGTTCAAGGAGGTTCCCAGTACTATAAATCTCCAAATAATGCCAGATTATTGCATTCCTGATAATTCCTGATAATAATAATAAGCATTTCATATTAAGCTATATATTTGCATACATTTATTCTGTGGATAAACAGTATAGTCAATATTTTTCTCTTTAGACATCTTCAAAAAGTCACAGTAAATGAATGACAAAGGTCATTCAATCTGACCTTCAAATTGAGTGACAATGGTCAGTTTGTTTACTTCTTTGACACTATGAAGAAGTTGATCCATCATGGCTAAACCATCTGTAATGGATGACCATAAGGACCCATCCCAGTTCTCACAACTCATGACTACAGTCATTGCTATAAAACCACCTGCACACTTGTAACAAATAAGTCATCTGCACACACTTGTAACCTGACAATAGCTGCTTCAGATGCCTCTGAAATTTCTGATTTTTACTCCTGGGACTTTTCTGCTGCTATCTCATGGGAATACTTTAGAACTTTCTAAGTCATTCTGACCCATGCACAAATGTGACGGGGGAGAGAACCAACACTACAAGGGCAATTTTTGACCAAAGGGGAAAAGAACATATGGGTAAACACCCACTCTGTCCTCTCTCAAGTGGACAGTTCTGAGGTTTGTCTCACACAGCTTCTCAAGGGTCTCTGGTAGGATTGAACTCCATTCCCACACAGTGATGATAAAGCCCCTTTCCACTGATTTCCTCTAATCCCCTGCTTCACCATTACTACTGCTATTACTTGGGATCACTTCAGAATAAACTACCTATCAGCAAGCTGTTATACAAAGCTCTGCTTTAGGGAGCCTGGAGGGTTGACCAAAGACAAAAGAAATTATACATGAAGTCACATAGTGATTTCAAGGATGTGAAAAGACCAGAAGAATCATCACCATTGTGATAGGTAATAGCATATCTTACCAGAAAAATATCTCTGACAGCCTACTAATGCATCTGTTTGTAGGCACCCATGCTAACCATAGATGAGTGAATATTTTTTAAAAATTTAAAAAATATCAAACATTTTAATAAAACAGCATCTTTTAAGCTTTCCTATTTAAAATAGTGTTGCTATAAAACATTTGAAAAAAAATCAATTGCATAGAATAATGCTCTTCAAAATATAGAGCTCAAAAAACAATTTAAAGATATTTTGTAGAGAAGAGTGACAAGAATACAGGTCTGCCCCCAGACCGCAGATGGACGCTGGATACCCGGCTCCTGGCCATGCTGAGGAGGCACGCCCTCGCTGGGGCTCCCCAGCTTCTTTGGAGGCTGGTGCAGGTATTTTGAATCATTCCTGAGGGCGTGGCCACCATTATTGGAAGGGTGGCTCCCTTCCTGAGACACCTACAGGAGACTGGAGGTCCTTTGACAGAAAAAATGTAAAGTTATTTCCATTTTGTAGTAAAAGAAATGGAATATTTTTAATTAAAAAAAAATTTAGAGTTCCACAGGTCTTTTGCATTTGAAAATAAAGCACAAATTTACAGTTGTGTGATAGTATCTCCTTTCACTCATGTCAGTGTATTTGCATGTGTTTATATATATATATACATATATGTATACACACACATATATACATACATATGTATATAGAGAGACATATATGTATACACACACGTGTGTGTGTATATATGTGTGTGTGTGTGTGTGTGTGTGTGTGTGTATCTCATTGACAAAATGACCTCCTAACTCCAGTTTACCCTAAGTGCTCTATAACCTTAGAAGTGAGGAATGGAGAACAAAAGATGAGGTATGGATATCCATATAGCTATTGGAAGGCTGGGTAATCATAGTGATACTAACTAGTAACTGATTTCCATCAATCCCTCACTCTTGCTGTCCTCTTAAATAAAGCTATCACTACTATTTATCTGCGTTATCACTATATACTACTGATCTTCTATGTGCAAAACTATATGTTCTTCATTAATAATATTACTTTAAAAACTCTTTGACATCTCTAATTTTTACCTCTAATATTCAATATAAATGTAAATTTAAGCAAGTGCATTTTTAAGATACGTCTCCTAGACACCTTTTCTTTCCCATTAGAGTGAACCTGATTTTTGCTCCCATTAGAAATACCAGATCCAATAAGTAGGGCAACAATCTCAGTGAGACATGATGGTGGACTGAAATAGGGCAATTCAATGTGGATTGAGTTGCATCAAAAGACTTGAAAGATATTTCAAAAATAAAATGCTAGAACTTTGTGATTAGATAAATGAGAGAACAGATAATCTAACTCACACTACTAGACATTGGTTTTATATTTCCTTCTAACCTTTCTCTAATAATAGCTGCTAGTGAACAACTTTATGTAGGTGATAGAGTTTTAATCAGGATGAAATGTAGCTTGATGACAAAAACTTAGGTGACCCTGAGAGAAAGAGGAGCTGGAAAAAGCATAGAGATGAAAACCTATGTTTAATCCTCTGTAAAGAGAGAAAAGACACATGCACTCCAAAATGTCAGACCATGAGAAGCACACTCATATCATTTCTAAATGGAATAAATAAAGCTTCTGTGCAACTCTGAGCTCATTACATGTTAGATTTCATTGTTTCTCGTGTAATCTATTGGTTATCAATGAGGTGTAAATTCCCCTATTTGACAATCAAGACCTCAAGACATTTTGGCGGTCACAACACAGGTAAGGAAGTTTGGTGCTACTGGAATCTCATATATAGAGGCCAAGGGTCCTTGCTAAATGTACTATAATGCACAAAACAGTTCCCCCTACAACAAAGATTTATCCAGTTCAAAATGTCAATAATGCTACAGTTGTGAAAACCTGGAACCCATTGACATAAGAAATACCACAATGGACATATACAGATTGTGTTGTGGTGGGAGAGATTCTAAAAAAATAATCATAGGTCCTGCCCATAAAGAAGGAAAGACTTAAGTTCTTTAATTTTCAATATAAGAGAAATATTAAAATAATAGCTTAGATGATAGTAAAAGATAAGCCATGAATCAGTAAAATTGTGATGGTTGAATAATAGTCCAAGTGATAAGTGCTCTGAACAGTTTACAGATTTACATATTAGATAGCAAAAGTATGTCTAGGAAAAATGTAGATACAATGTGAAAAAGGCAAGATTAGAGGTGCACTGAGAAGAAATGAGTTATGATATAGCTCCTCAAAAATAAAACAAGTTCATATGAAACAAATGGAACTGCAAACACTAATATTTTTGATACATTATTCCAGATTTCATGGACCAAGAAACTAGGGCAGAGAGAGCTTGCCTGCACTTCCTCTTTTCAGTAAGTTCTGGCAACAGTGACGTGCTGATGAAGCTATAGGTATTTATTCGTCCACATTTGCACTCTTCAAACAAAGTAAGAGAAAAATAGGAGGGAAATAGTTGACTACATTAAATAGATATTTCTAGGTTTTTTTTAGTAACATGTAATACTGATTCAGTGAATACATTACAAAGTAGACTTTTAAATTACCCATTATTCATTATCATCTCATTAATTCTAGTAGTGGAACAATTTATTTATTTATGATTTTTTTTGGACAAATCCTCATCAATACCACATTTATATCTAAAATTTTTAAAATAATGACATTCTGGGGACAGAAAAGCAAGCAAGCATCTCACTGGGTGACTGAGTCATGTCCTCAGGGTATACATTAACTGTTTTTGAGAGTCTTCAGCATTTTAAAGATATCTTAATGATGCATCACCAAATCATAAAAATATGGAAAATAAAGAACTGAATAAACATGAAACATTGTTCACATTTCTTCCTGGGAGGTCAGAGTTTTGTGCTTGTGCCACATCAGCACACACAGACAGGAATACACCTTATCAAGGCACCTTTCCTTAATTGACTGTTCTTACTGATTTAGCACACTCTGGGCACCAGAATTCAGTTCTAATAACAGGTCCTTCTAGTTATTTATAATGTAGCAATACACAGAGGCATTCTTTAAGTCTGGTTTAATGAACACAAAATAATTTGCTGAAAATCATTAGATATTTGTTCTAGAGTGAAAATAAAATAGTTTATGGACTAGAGTGAAAGTAAAATAGTTTATGGTCTAGTAAAGACGAACATTTTTAAAAAATAGAGTAGATTTAAAACATTATGTAGTAAAGACCTGTTGTTAATTTTTTATTCAGGCTCACTTCAGGGAACAGAAGAAAGGCTTGCTGGGAATAGTAAGTATGGCGGTTCTCTTCTCCTCCTATTCTGATTCACTTTCTTCCTCCAGTACGCCTCCTCAGTGTCCCTGCATGTTCTACAATTTTCATTGTCATGACTCTTCTAATTCAACTGACATAATATTTTGAGTTTTTCTAGTTATGAATGTTCAGAGTTTACATTTAAGTCTATCATTTCCATCTACTAATTAATGCTAAAATTTTAAGATTTCCTATTCTATAAAGGTGTTCTGTGAAATCTTGTGTAATTACACCTTTGCCCCGTGCTCTTTCCCATGCCAATCACTCCTTCCCTTGTGTCTTTAAAGGGCAGCATTTTGATCACTATTTACATATGCAGATTGCCCACTTCACCCATGATTCAGGTTCATTTTCAGAATGAAGCACACAGAATTGAGTTAGTAAATAAATTTGGGAATAACGAGGTGGGATTTGCAGATAACTTAGGTTGATTGATTTTTTTGAGCATGTAAAGCATTTTTCAATTCTTATGGCAGAAACTACAGAACAATGGTTAAAAATAAACATCTAACTCAGAAATTCTTTACGATATTTATAAAAGACAAAATCTTGCAAAGTAAGAAGATTAAAAAAAACTACAGTGTGGAAATAAAGTCAAAGAACATTCAAAAGAAATTTACAAAGAAACATCAATGATCAATGTACTTCTTTAAAACTTATAATCAAATGAATGATAATTGAAAGTATGAGGAGATGCCAAAAGTACTTGAAATAATCTCTATTATTAGTAAACCTTCTAAGAAATGGATATTCTCATATAATAGTCAGTAGTTCATATTGATACTTTTTTTTATTTGTTCTGTTTAGATATACATGACAGGAGAGTGTGTTTTGACATATTATACATTCTTTTTCAAAGCATTTTGCATTACAAATGCTTAAAAGCACATCTTTTCACCCCCAAATTGATTTTTTAAATATTTCCTAAGGAAATAATTAGATAATTACATGAAGGTTTACTATAAGCCTCCTTTATAGCTCTGCTTAAAATAGGAAAACATACGGAAGCAACTTAAATGATAGTATTTTTATATAACAAAATATTACACAGCGACTGAAATGAATGAATATATTTTTAATTAAATGGCAAAATCCAATATACACTTTAAAATATAGTTTTATTTTAAAATAAAAGCTATGTACATGTATTTTAACATAAAAGTACATGTGACAAAATGCCAAATAGTTAACAATGACTGGGACTAAATAATAAGATTTTATGATAATTAATTTTTTTTCTTTCTATTCATCTGTGATTTGAATTTTTTACTGAATTCCTGGACAACTCATGAAATATATTAATAAAAAATATAACTGGTGAATCAAAATAAGTTCCTGTAGGATAAAAAATAATGTATAAACAAATAATTATTTGAGGAAGTAAATATTAATTCTCTTGACTAATTCCTACTCTATTATAACTTACAAGTTATAGTAATCTCTTGCTGCTTTTAAAATACAAATATGATTCCAATTGAAGTAGATAATTTCTAACAAATACTATATGTTGGAGACTTCCAGTTTTAAGTGACGTACAGTTAACACAATTTGATGCAACATTTCTAAATGTCCTACAACAGTGTTTGCAAATATCCTGGAAAATGCAAAATTTTATAATGTTACAAAAATTTGGTCTGCAAGAACTTACTTATTTTTCAGATTGTAAAATGAAACGTGTAACCCTCCGTGCCATATCTGCCTGAAAGTATATCTTTTGTTCCTCCAAAACTTTGCCCGTGTGCCATGGCAGACAGCACAGCTCAACCGCTAAGAGTAAATCCTGTGGAGGGAGACTATGTTTGGAGGACTAGATCAGGTCTGGTTGCAGCTGATGTCCTGGGTTTATGGCAACCTTCTGTAAACACCAGTGATGCTATTTTGATAGAATATTAGAGAAAGAGAAAAAGAAAATTCACAAGACCTTGAATATTTTCTAGAGGCAGGAATAAAGGACTATGTCTCACTAACCAAAAACCAAAATTTTAAAGCCAAATATGTATCATTAAGGTTTAAAGGGGCACAGATATGAGTAGCCTTGGGAATTTAAAAATTGGAGGAATAATGTAGATCATTATGAGGTGCCTTCCTTTTTGGCAGTTAATTTGGTTACATTAATTGTAATCAACTCTCTTTAATCAAAAATTGGGATTTCCTGAGGACTTTTCATTAATTGCAAACCAGAGCAGTAGGCAAATTACTCTTCACCATAGATCACAGTACTCCTCTGTAGGTTATGTTCGTATCCCAAAGAATTAAGTTCAAATAGAATTTTTACTGAATTTTGCTATCATATTACCACACGTCCCCCATTAATTCATTATTGCTAATAGAACACATATGTGCCCCTAAAAATGGCATACCATGAAATGACTGAGCTAATAAGTAGAAATTAACTGCAACAGGTATAGCTGGAAGCATATGAGGTGAATGGTTTAAGGGCTGATGTTTTATTCAGCATGGAAGCAGTTAAGCTGACTCCATATTCTTCTATACTTTACACTGGCTTCTAATAACATTAAATTAAATTGTATTTCTTCATAAGATTTAATGTTTAGCTTTCCTAATTTTACCGTTATAATGAAATTGAAGTAGGGCTGTGCACATTTGGATAAAACTGAAAGTGCCATCAGCTATACTCTCTAAAATAGCAGCCTTTTTATTTTTTAATTTAAGTAGGTGTTCCAATCATTTTATATGAAAACTTTCTGCCTCTTTTGTTAGAATTTGACCACAAGCTTCAAACCTAAAAGCAATGTTGCTTATCACATATGGTGAATTCCCAGGAAGACAACTTTAACCCCAATGCAATTATTTGAATTAAATTGCTTGTGTTTGTATTTGGGGACAATTGCCCACCCTTTGATACTTACATTTAGTAATTCAGGTCCTTTCTGTTTCAAGGCAGTTTCTTAGATGCGGTGGTTTCTGCAAACACTCTGCTTTCATCATGAAGTTCTTAGCAACTCTGGTAGGGAGGGGGACAGCCTTGAGCTGATAAAAGCACTGGCATAAAATTCAACTAAAATATTTTTCAGGTTACAGAGGTCCTACGCACACAGCAGTGTCCAAGTCCTTTAGCCTATCACTGTCTTTTTTCTTCAACTATAAGATTAAACAGCAATAGTAATTAGTGATTATGTTATTTACTGCTATTATGAAAATAACAGTAAATAACATTTATTGGGTGCTTGCCATATGTCACACAGTAAATTGAACACTTTTCCCTGTAAGATTTCATTTCATCACCACAGGGTTCAATATAAAATAAGAATTATTTACTCATTTTTACTGATGAGGACACTGAGATACAGAAAGATTTACAAATTTGCCCAAGCTCTCATAGCTAATAAAGGGCAGGGCCAGAAAATTAACTAAGATTTAAATTAAGAATAAAAGATGTCAAAAATCTCATGTGTTGAAAGCATAGTCCCCAATGTTCTAAAGCTAAGATTAAAATAGGAATCATCTACTGAATTATAACTGCATAAAAGTAAGCTTCCTTGAACAAAAATAAAACATTGCCTGGGAATTATACTTATGAAACAAACATACCATCCATATTTATACAACGTATTCCTTATTGGAATATTATTATAATGATATCTAATATAATTTGATTTACAAACTTCTTTTCAGGAGCACATATATTACTTGAAAGGGGGATCACCTGGATTTTTTAATATAAAATATCATGCAGTATAATAGTAGTTCTTGTTAATTTTCAATTAAGCATCTTTCTCTTAAATCATGACTATGATCACTATCTGTGCCTTTTTTAGCTGTGCAATTGAAATATCTGATTAAAATGTAATTTTGTTGTTTGTAAAGGCCGAAACAATGTCAGTCTGTGCTCATGTTAAATTTAGCAGGACTAATTCTCTAAAATACTTAGTCAGATCAACAAGATTCATGTCAATCATTATTATTATCAAGCTAGAAATCTCTTGGAATTAGAATTGGTTGCAAAACCAATTTAAAGGTTTACATTTCTTGGTAAATCAGGACTGTCCTGTTCATTCACTTCCAAGAACAATGAACTGTTTATGTGATTTTCTTCACATCATGCTAGAGCTGACCCTTATGTCTTTGCTCACACTGAATTTTGACTTGTACTACTTCCCCTCCTTTGTAAACTCTCACATATCCTTTCATTTGCTCTAAGATTCAGCTTTGTGTCACCTCCTTCTAGAACATGTTCCTCACTGCTCTCTAATAACTACACATACACATACCTAGAAAAAATGAGGTTGGTACCTTCTAAAGAGATCTCTGTTGCTACACAGTCTGCACTGTAGTATAATCATCAGTTTTCATGTCTTTCTTCTGCATAAGACAGAACATAACTTGCTTCAGGCAGCTCTTGTGTATAGAGAAACAACCTGGTAGTTGGCAGATCAAAGCTGACTCTATGACCAGCTCTGCATCAGGTTAGACTTAACTCTTTGCTTGTCTATGTGTTATTACTTCTGGGGCCTAGTTCTCATTGTTTTGGAGGAGAAATAAATAATAAACCCCACTTTGCTAGCAAATTTCATGCAATTGTTTCCATCATGTCTGTTAATATCCTTTTGCCAAAAGCAAGTCAGGTGGACAAACTCAACCTCAGAGATGCAGGGAAATAACCTCCGCCCCCATAGTCCCCTGAAAAGGCTGTGGATGCATGGTACCATCCCTAAAAAGAAGAGCTGTGAGAACTAAGTAAACTTCATAGAATGGAGTCCTGGTTTTTTGTTTTGTTTTGTTTTGGAGGTTTTTTTGGTACTGGGTATTGAACCCAGACGCGCTTAACCACTAAGCCACATCCCCAAAACGTTTTTCTATTTTATGGAGAGGCTTGGTCTCACTAAGTTGCTTAGGGCCTCGCTAAATTTCTGAGGCTGACTTTGAACTTGCAATCTCCTGCCTCAGCTTCTGGAACCACTGGGATTACAAGCATACACCATGGCACCCAGTCCTAGAATCCATTTCTTACTCATCTTTATTTTCCAATCCATGCCCGGAACCCGTACTTGAACACAGTGAGTACTGAAGACCCATTTGAAGAATAAATGCCTCTGATATTGCCAATAGTTCCCCCACACTCATCTATTCTGTGAGGCACACCAGACCACAGCAAACTACTAAAGCCTGAAAGACAGGATGAAGAACCATTCACTTCAATTTACTGATGGGTTCAGTAGCTCCCAAACAGAAATACAAAGATATAAACTCATATAGCTAGAATTTGGGCTGTAACTTGGGTGAAGAGCATATAGTAGCTGGCTTAGAAACATAATTTGCTTATTTATGTTTGTGGTATAATGTTTCCCAAAACAACTGCAACAATCCCTCCTTTTCCACACAACCCTTTGCAATTGTGAATGTGCCCCTCCTTCCATCAAATAGTACATTTCCCTGTCCTTGAACCTAGGTTATCTTCTTGGCTTGCTGCACCAATAGAAGATAGTGTATGCAAATATGCGAAGTTCTGAGCTTATGCCCTAAGATGTCTTACGACTTCCGCTTTTGTTCCTTCAGAATTCACCTTTCATGTAATAAAACTCAGTGGAGACAACCGAATGACAAGAGACAATATGAAGAGAGATAAGGGAACCAAGACATCCTGCCAGCATTCAGCCCCAAGACCCCAGGTACTATAGGGAGGCTGTCTTGGATCCTTTGGCCCCAAAGCAACCAAATTATCCAACACCAGGTAAGACAGAGACAAGTCATCCCCGCTGAGCTCTACCTGAATTCTTGACCCACAGAATTATAAGCAATGAGTCATTGCTTTAGGTCACTAAGTTTTGGGGTGGTTTCTAACATAGCAATCGATAAACAAAAGAAAGCTCAAAACTCTCCTAAAAGAACAGAGAAATTTATGTTGAGGACTCTGAAACAGACTGACTGGAATCATTTTACCAAAAAAAAATTATAAAAATTGCTACTTCTGAAATAATGAAAATTTTGTATTAACATATAAAGAAAATAAGTACAGAAAATTCCAGACAAAAAGAAAGCAGACCTCCCAGTATTTCATATCTAAACTTGAATATGTGGATATAAATATTGTTTAGTTTGATGTTATTAGAAAAATCAGCAAGTTTCAGAGCATCTTAAACACTTATTAATATAGTAAAAATTATATACTTGGGTATAACATCCACATACTTGTATAAACAATCTTTGTACCATTAAAAAAAAATCTCCAATTTATATAAACATTCAAACTCAAGTAAGAATAGTAATCAGTAAGTAAGTGAATTAAAAAGACTTAATTCCTGGCAAAATTCAACTGGCTATTTTTGAAAGCATTCCACTGATTATATGAACATAAGATAACTGATCTTCTGAAATATGCAATTTCAAATCAAGCAGAAGACATAACATTTTTTAGAAATACTTTTTTTTTTCATCTTAGTGAGATAAAACCATACTCATTTGGATGCCAAATTTCCTTTAAAGCTTTGTATAATGAATGTAAAAATAAACACATTTGAAGTTTGAATTCAATTCCACCTGAATATATTACAGAGCAAGTATGTCACATCCAATATTGAGGGAAACATGAGGCTTCTTAAGAAATGTAAACATTTCTACTTTAGCAAGTCTAATCTGATTCATCATCATCAGTGAGTACCAAAAAAGGGGGGGATGGGATAGTTTGGAAAGAATCCAAAGATCATCAAAAGTGACAGAAAAAATGCTATTAATTTTACATCTTGACTGTAGAATTAGCAACAGGAGAGCATTTAAATTAAGGTTGCACTCATTTTACATTTTATCTTCTAAGGTTTTATTTTTATGAGGAATATGTGCTCCTGGCAACACAGTAAAAAGAATCTCTCTAAATGGTGATTCTTCTTCCTACAGGAAAATGCTTCTGATTACTATGGAGGGACTGGTAGGGTCAATGGAATGAAGAGGCTCAATCAAGAGTCATTGCATATTTAGTACTCATAGAAAAATGATCCTTGATTCTCATGCCACCTGCCTTTTGCAGCACTTGTGTCTTGGCTCCTGCCTTTGAGCACTATAGATGATTCACAGCGTTGCTAAGAAAGAGTCAGGCACACACCCTGGAGTGCAGTGTGCAAGCTTGCCTATCTGCCATTTGCTTCCCAGCAAGCCACAGTCACAGCACATTATTTGAACAAATGCATCACTGATTCCTTATGCCATTGTTTCAGCTTGAAATTGCTCTTCTTATAATTCCCCCTTCAAAGAGGGAGTGGCTATTTGGTTCTAGTTCTTTATCAGATCCATTTCAGTTGAAGTGCATATGAGTTACATCGTGATGAATTTTCATTCAAGTTCCTGTCTTGTCATTGTTGATTACTTAATAAGATTAAATGATCTTGAATATATGCTTACTCTCACTAGACTTTAGATGTCCTATCTGGTATTACAGTTATTATTTTTGTGTGTATGTCTGGTCTCCCCCCATCTATACACACAGCAGATTCTACTTTCTAGTCCCTCTACATGAGATGTGGTCAAGTGAGTGGTTTTCATCAAAAACAATACAAGTGGAAGTGTCATGTAATACTTTCAAACAGAAATTTTAATTGTCAGTATGCAATTTGCTATACTTTCTTTCTAACATGGCAATCCTAGAAGCATGTATAGAAATGGAGCTTCTGTCAGCCTATAGTCCTAATGATCAGAATGAGCAAAGACATTTACTACTTGAAGTCACTGGGGTTTGGGAATTTGTGAGGAAATGAATCCTAGTTGTAAAGAACTATCGTGAATATATCTTAGTGTTTTGATAACATTTCTAATTTATTTTATTGAGATCATGAAAACTCAAATTGCATTCTAATTGTATTCATCCACATCATTTGTGGATTGTTTCAATGCATTTTAATCTAGACTCTCACAGCTTTCTCAGTGTGAGCACAGCATTTGCAATACTTCTTAACATAACATTTTCATAGATGTATCCTCTGACCTGCTGTATTTAAGATACAAGACATGTAATGGTATTAATTAAGGAATTAATATTGAGGAAAAGAAAAGAATATCTTTGCAACTTGAATGCAAATAAGGAAGATATTTTCCCTATTAAATGTTCAAAATTCCTCTCTTAAGTGCAGTGTAGCAAAGACCAGACTCACCTGGGCAGAAAGAAAGAGGGTGCCATGTAAACATACTGAAGAAATTCACTTAGGAGTACATAAAACAGGTGGAATTCCAGCAATCTTAGATCAGAAAACAAGTATCTCTAACCAAGGAATTATAGAGGCTGGACTTTACCCAAGTCCAGCAAAGACACTAAGAGTTAGATGCCAAGTCCACAAATGTGACACTGCAGTGGAAACCAGGGAACAAGAATGACTCAGAATGCAGAAGAGAATCAAGAATCAAAAATAAGAAGTATTCAAACAAGACCAGAATCCAGTTTGAGTTTTCATATGTCAATAAAGTAAATTAGAAACATTGTCAGAACCCTATGATATATTAATGATAGTAGTTGTTTGAAATTATGATTCATTTCATCACATAATGTAGGATTTCTTGTGCCATCTTTAAAAAAATCACAATTAAAGAAACTCTTCAATTATTTTCAATACTATTAGATCCCTACCATAACCCAAAGTAAGCAAACCACAAAAACAGCACCAGGCACATAGTATTGCTCTACCCAGTCCTATTTCTGTTGGGATACATCATCGGACAAAATAGAGAGCTTCCAAAGCACATGACAATTTTAGGATAGGGCACACACACACACACACACACACACACACACACAAACTTATTCCTGAAGTTGAGCATATTAGGAATCTCACAGATATATATGTATATTTACAATGGCTTTAGTGTATTCTAGTGTTTAATACCAAGATGGCTACTATATTCTGTCTATCAGCATCAAAGTTCTGTATTCACTTGAAATTCCAGTCTTATAAAAAGCAGTGTTATATTATGACATAGAGTGGTTGGGGGTTTCTGCTTAAGAAATAAATTTGAAATTCTGTTGTATAGGATTTTAAAAATTAAGGACTACCAGAACTTATCTGGGAGATGATCATTGTTTCTTCTTATTTATAATAATCCCTACCCCTTAATGACTGTGTTACACTGTACATGTTCAGATGACTAGAAATGGCAAGACTGAAATTTAAAAACTTCAAAAACAGAGATTGCATTCTCCTCTTTACATCACACTGCCTCTATTTAGTGAAACAAAGATAATTAAAAGATTGTTATACAATCTTATGGAAGATAGAGTCTCTCTCGGACCCCTTCCCTATTCTTAGCCATTCAAACTGCTACAGAAGATATTTGTGTGTTTCCTGGGTTTTATGTTTTTTCCACATAACTCTTCATTCTTGGCTCAGTCAATAATCATTTTTTAACAAGCAATTTCGGTCAGATGATTGTTTAACCTCTGGAGACTCAAAGATGGTCCCTGGTCTCAATGATTTTCGAATTTGGGGGAAAACTCACTATGGTTTGGATCTGGAATGCCCCCCAAAGTCTCACGTGTTGAAAGCATGGTTTCCAATGTAGCAAAGTTCAGGGGCTTTCAGGCAATGATTGGAACATGAGAGCTCTGACCTCATAAGTGGATTAACCCATCGATTTAATCAATTTAATCAATTGAGGGACTACTGGGAGGTGGGACCTAGTTGGAAGAAGTAGGTCACTGGATGGTGTGCCCTGGAAGGGTTTATCTTCTCCTTGTCCACTTTTCTTTTTCTCTTCCTCCTCCTCCTCCTCCTCCTCCTTCTCCCTTCTCCCTTCTCTCTCTCTCTCTCTCCCTCTCTCTCTCTCTCTCTCTCTCCTCTCTTCCTCCCCCCTTCCCTCTCTCCCTCCTGCTCTCCTTCTCTCTCTCCCTCTCCCAGCTGTCATAAACTAAGCAGCTTTCCTCCTCCTTGCCCTTCTACCATGAAGTTTCTGCCTTGCAGCCAGCAACTATGGACTGAATTATCTGAAACTATTAAAATAAATCTTTCCTCTTCTAAATTGGTTTTGTCAATATTTTATTCATAGCAACACAAAACTAACTCCCACACTGGTAACGCTAAAGTACCGACTTCTTTCACCATTTTCTGTGTGCATGATTATTAGGAACATCAACTGTGAAATCACTGAGGTCTCTGGAATTGGTTACCAGATCAGGAATAGCATCAAACTGGTTGGATTTCCAGGATTAAAGGATTCCATGGACATAGTATGTTAGAGAGGAGTCTAGCAGATGACAGGAGGGGAAGTTCCTCTTGTAAATGACACCTATAATGGAGACTGGTGACTTGGATCATGGTCTGCCTGATGGCTGTGTTTACACTGGGAACTTCCTGTGCAAAGGTGTGGTCAAGATTGCCCAATTTCTGTGGTGATACCCTGCCTGAGGAGGCTCCCTGCAAAGACGCAGAACTGTATCAGTCTGGAACTTGAGCTCAGGCACCAACTCCCAGGGAAAAGAATTCTGGGCATAACAAGATAAACTCAATGTCTCACAAGTTTCACTGTGACCTTCAAGTCTATCTGCTTTACTGAAACTTTCTGATAAACAACCTTTTGATGATAAAACCTATGTAATAAATGAACTGAGTTAGCTCTGAGTCACTGTTCCTACATCAGAGGACAGTGTCTCACTTGGTCCCAGCTTTCTCTCTCTCTCTCTGTTTGTCTTTTCTTAATCCTCCATCACCCCTAGCTGGTTTCTGGATTAACAGCCATGCTAGATGCAGCACCCTCTGAGTTTTGATTCAATATATTATTAAATAGAAACATCTTTTCTACATGTCAAAGAGAGGCAATGGAACTTTTCAGTATAACTTTCCACAGCTAAAAATAAAATTGAAGATGTTTTATATCTAAAATACAAAAGATCACAGTGAAAAATAATAAATTTCAAGCAAGATTAATATAAGTTATGTCTGCAGAAGAGAAATTTTCACACCTCAATGAGACATGTACTCTATTCTTCTAATATAAATGTCTACTATATGACCTTTTCTCGAGGTTCACAGAACAAATTTTTAATATTCTCTAAGGTCTTTTGGGGCTTTTTAAAGAGGGGGAAGCATAGAGACAGGGAAAAAAGCAAATAGAGTTTTGAAGTGTACAAAATAATGCTTGCTCTAGAAATTGCTTATAATATATAATTATAAATGGGGTTGGGCAACAATGAAATCTCATAAGTATTTTCCAATTTAAATTAATTCAGATTTGTAATAAGATTAGTTTTAGGCTTTGTATTTATAGAAAACATTGAAAATTGTGGTAAATATGGAGGAAAAAAACAGGAGAATTACAGGCTATATCTATTGCAGAAGAATTGATGAACAACATATTAGAGTTCATAACAAGAGTTTTACACAGACTGAAAGAACAGTTTCCAGGTAGAAAGGACAAAAAACTATAGCTACATAGTTCCAGAAGATTTATCTAGAGTCAATGTGTAGAAAACTGAGACAAGCTATGAACAAGAATGTGAAAACAAGGCTGTTTAATAACTGGTAAAACTCACTGTTAGGGAATTTCTCTGCCCTTAGGGTATTTTTTTAAGTGGTCAACTAATTACCTGCATTCCTCAACAGTTTATAAAACACATTTTTTTTTTTTTTTTTAGGCCTTACTAGGACCAGGGACAGTGCTTATGATAGCATTATATAAATTGGCCATTTAGTACTAACAAAAACATTTGAAGACTGTAAATATTATTTTTAAATACTCAAGGTATATAATATATTTTTATAATTTTATGACAATAACAACACATAAAAGGGTTGAAGGACTAAAGCTCTGGTGGAAAAAATGATTTTTGTTTTGTTGTTTTACCTGGCACCATGGATTGAACCCAGAGCCACTTTACCACATTAGTCACATCCTCTGTCTTTTTATTTTTTTATGTTAAGACAGGTTGCTTAGAGTCTTGCTAAATTGATTAGGATGACCTCGAACTTGCAATCCTACTGCCTCAGCCTCCCAAGCATGGGGATTACAGACATGCACCACCATTCCCAGCAAAACAAAACTTTGGCATAATTATGAAATCAAGTTGATATTAATCTAAGGTAGGTTTTAAAAAATTAAAATATTAAATGTAATTTTTAGGGCAACTAATAAGAGACTAACTCAAAATATAGTAAAAAAAATAAAGAAAGAAAAATGGTATAGTAGAAAATATCCATTTTTTAAAGGCAGTAATGGAAAAATTAAGGGGAAAATATAAGACATAAAAACCAAGATGGTAGACATAAATCAACCTTATCACAATGACATTAAATGAAAATGAAGAAAACACTCCAATCAAAAGAATAAAAGGAAAAATGATCAAGTACATGCTATGTGCAAGGCACACACATTAAATTCAAAAACGTAAATTGAAAGGATGGAGGAAGTCATGCTGTGTGGAGAGTAAAACGAAAAAATTGAACTGGCTGTATTGATAGGAGATCAATTAATTGATATACAATTAATTGATAGCAGATCTTTAAGAGAAAAACTGAAACTACAGACCAAAAAAGTACAAGTTATAGAGATAAAGGAAGCAATTTGTCAGGAAGATATAACAATTGTAAATATATATGCACTTAAAAAGAGAACCCCAAAATACATGAAGTAAAAAGTAACAGTATTGAATAAGGAAATGGGCAATTCAACAATGATCTGTGACTTTAATAATGGTTCCTCATTTTCAGTAATCGGTAGAACAATTTGGCTGAATATTCACAAGGAAATAAAGACTTGAACAGCACTACAAAACAACTCGACATAACAGAAATCCATAAACATTACCTTACCCAACAGTTTCAGTACACACTCAGGTATGCATGGACTACACTCCCCATTAGCGACTGTATGCTGAGTCATAATCAAGCCTCAATAAATTTAGGGTGATTGAAATCATACAAATTATTTCCCCTCAATGATGACAGAGTGAAATTAGAAATCAACAACAGGAGAAAAATTAGGAGACTCACAAATATGTAGAAATCAAGTATCTTCCTAAAGAAAAAAAAATGAGTCAAAGAAGAAGAAACCTCAAGTCAGTAACAGAGCCTTCTACCTTTAAAAAATAGAAAAAAGGAGACCAAACTGAAACCAAAGCCACAGGAAAAAAATAATAGATATGAGCAGACAAAAATAAAATGGATAATAGAAAAAAACAAGTTTTAAAAATCAATGAAACCTATTGTTGAATGTGAAGTAAAACCCAAGCTCCACATCCCACAAATACCCCTGTCACACACATGTATATCATTAGCAAGGATATGGAGGACTGCAGGGAAAGGTGACTGTGGTGGTATCCCCATGAATGAGGCTGCCCCAAGCTCCTCTTTTTCTCTACCAGTCATCTGTGAAAATGAGATGACAGAGCAGCAAAAAGGAAAAAACAGCATTAGAGCTCAAATGACCTCAAATGACCTTAAAAACAAGCAAACCCTATTATATCAATAAAGCAATGGATAAGCCTGAGCATTAGCAGTCACTCTGCATGTGACAGAAGCATACTCTTGTTATATCATCAGAGTAAAATCCTTGCCAGGCTTGCATTTGTATTGAGCAAGAAAAACAGAGAGGATGCACAATGATTGGAGCTGTATGACTTTTTTTCAGAAATATTTCATATCGGAGAGTGGAATCTGAAAGTAAAATCAATTTGCCTCGTTTATAAAAATCAACAAAATGAAATTCATTTATTCAAAAATATCAATGCCAATTTGCAAGTCCTTAGTTAGATTAACCAAGAAGAAAAGAGAGGATTCAAATTATTAAAATCAAAGATGAAAGAAGAGATATCACTGCTAAACTTATGATTTGTAAAAGATTATAGGGAAATGATACAAATGGGAAAGACAGTAGAATGAATCGGACATAACTTTCCTATGTTCATATATAAATACGTAACCACTGTAATGCCACATCATGTACAACCACAAGAATGGGAAGTTATACTCCATGTATGTATGATATGTCGAAATACATTCTGCTATCATGTATAACTCAAAAGAACAAATTAAAAAATTAAAAATAAGTAAATAAAAATAAAAAGACCTTTTGCCACCCAAGACCAGTTACAAAATACAAACATCTCATATCATACTTAATTGTGAAAGACTAAATGCTTTCCTTGTAAAATAAGTAACAAGATTAGGATGTTCACCCTTGCACTTTATTCAACATTGTGCTGAATGTTTTAGAAGTGGTAAACAGGCAAGAGAAATAAATGAAAGGCATTCAGATTGAAAATAAATAAATATTACTATATGTACAGATTACATGATATTGTATTAGGAAAATCTTAGGGAATTGACAAAAAATATTAAAGTAAACAAGTACATCAAGGTTGCAGAATGAGTTCAATGTCAATTAATTGTATTTCTATACACTAAAAGCCCATAATCTGAAGAAAAATTAAGAATGCAATTCTATTTATAATAATATCAAAAATAATAAAGTACTTAGGAATTCACTGAACTTAAAATAAGTCCAAGAAATGTAACTACAAACATCATTGAAAAAATAAAAGAATATATTAATAAATGAAAGACCATCACCTGTTCATAGGTTGAAAGACTTAATTTTGCTAAGATAGCAGTTCTCCCCAAATTGGTCTAAAGATTCACTGTGGGCCCTACCAAAGTATCAACTACTTTTTTTTTTTTTTTTTTTACAGAAATTAGCAAGATAATCTTAAATTTTACATGAACACAAAGCATCCAGAATAGTCAAAATAATCTCTAAAAGAAAAGATAAAGTTGGGGAACTCACATTTTAGATTTCAAAGCTTACTACAAAATTCCAATAATTAATACAATGTAGTACTAGCATAGTGAGAGACATAGAAATCAATGGAATAGAATTGTGAATCCAGAAATACAGCCTTAGATTTATGGTCAATTGATTTTCACAGGGTACCAAAGAAATTCAGTAGGTGAAAACTGGTACTGAGTCAACTGACTATCTATTTGCATGCATAAAAATGAAGTTGGACTCCCAACTCACATTATATGTAAGCTTTAAATCAAAATGGATCATAGTTGTTATGGCTTGGATATTAGATGTTCCCCATGTTCATGTGTGAGACAATACAAAAAAATTTAGAGATGAAATGATTGACTTATGAGAGCCTTAACCTAATCACAGCATTGATCCTTTCATAGGAATTAACTGCATTATAACTCTAGGCATGTAGGGTAGGGCATGGCTGGAAGAAGTGGCTCATTAGGGGCAAGTGCAGGCAAGCTGATAAACCCAACTGAGCTGTTTTTCTCACCACCTCACTTTTGTTTATCTTGATGAAGCTTTCTCACAATAAATTCTTTTGATGTTTTTACCTATATAATAAAACACACAAGAGTATTATTACTTGTTACTAGAGATCAGATCCCAAAAGGGCTAGTTCACCCACTGAGTCCCACTTCCACTTGTGATTGAGTCTTTGTCCTTATTTCTTTTATTTCTTATTTCCAATCCCCTCATCAGCCCTACTTCAGAGAAACTGAGGAAAGATCACATGGGTGGTGATCCCTCCCTGTTTCCTGGTGCCATGTCCTGAACTGGTGTCCTCCACCACACTCTTCCACCATGATGTTCTGCCTCACCTCAGGTCCAGAGCAAAAGAGACAGATGTCTATGGACTGAGACCTCTGAAACAATGAGACCCAATAAACTTTTCCTCCTCTAAAATTGTTCTTGTCAGATCTTTTGGTCACAGCAACAAAATAGCTGATGTATTAAACATAAGAGCTAAAACTAAAATACTACTAGAAGTAAGCATAGGAGTAAATCTTTTTGATCTTGGATTAGATGATTCTTTTTTAGATAACAAACCAAAAGCACAAGTGAAAAGAAAGAATGATAAATTATATATTATCAAACTATTTTTGTGTTTTACTGGATACCATCAAGAAAAAGTGAAAAACACACAGAACACAAGTATTTTCAAATTGTATATGTTAAGGGACTGTACCCAGAATATTTAATGAATTCTTACATTTAAACAAAACACATAAGTAATTCCATTTTTAAAAATAATCAAAAAATTTCAATAGGTAGTCCTGCAGTAACAAAAATAGCCAATAATTACATAAAAGATAGACAACATACTTAGTCATTAGGAAAACATGTATCAAAAATACAAGATAAAATTTCACATACTACCATAGTTATAACCAAAAGGACATAAAGCAAGTGTAAGTTAAGAAAATAAGAGCCCCATTTAATGCTGATAGAAATGTAAGGTTATGCAGCTGTCTTAAGACTATTTCCTGTTGCTATTTTAAAAAATGCCTGACATTCATAATTTATGAAGGATAGAAGTTTATTTGACTCACAGTTCTGTAAACAGGCAAGTTCAAGAACATGGTACCAGCATCTCTTTGGCAACTGGTGAGGGCCTACTTGTTCATCATAACATGGTAGAAGGCTGCAAATGGTGACACAGCAATTGTGCTATCTCGGGTCTCTCTTCGCCTCTTCTCATAAAGCCACTACATCATCCCCTCCCCACCATGAATTCATCTAATTCTAATTGCATCTCAGAACCCACTTAAAAGTAACATTAGTTATGAATTTGTGACTTAACTTTCTAACCTATGAACTTTTCTATTAGACATTGTAGTTATACATAGCAGTTGGGTTCATTCTGACAAATTCTTAGAGGCATGGAATTTGATTTACTCGATTTCAGTGTCTGCCCTCCCACCACTTTCCCTACCCTCCTTTTTTTCACTATTCTCCTTCCTCCACTCTATTGACCTTCCTTTCACTTGTGTATTTATTTAATTTTGATTGGTGATTTCTACATATACATAAAGGTGGAATTCCTCATGGTGTACTTATATATATATACTTAGTATGATTTTGTTCAATTCATTCCACATTTTCTCCCCTTTTCTGTTCCTCCTTTTTCCCACTCAATCTCTTTTCTCTACTCCACTGGTATTTTCTATATTTTGATGATATCCATGTCCTCCTTTTTTTCCAAATATTTTACTCTAACTTCCAGGTATGAGAGAAAATACTCCACCCTTGATTTTTGAGTCTGGCTTATTTTGCTTAGCACAATGTTCTCCATTTCATTTCCATCCATTTATCATCAAATGCCAAAATTTCATTCTTTTTTCATGGCTGAGTAAACTCTATCACACTTTCTTAATCTATTCATTTCTTGATGGATATCTGGGATGACTTCATAATTTGGCTATTGTGAATTGTGCTGCTGTGAACATTGATGTGACTGTACCACCATAGTATGCCGTTTTAGTTCTTTTGGACAAATACTAAGAAGTGGAATAACTGGGTCATTTAGTGATTCCAGTCCTAGCTCCAACAATGTAACCCAGGGGCACTCAATCACTGAGCCATATCCCCAGTATTTTTATTTTTTATTTAGAGATAGGGTCTCCCTAAATTGCTTAGGGGTTCACTAAGTTGTTGAGATTGGCTTGAACTTGAGATCCTCCTTCCTCAGCCTAAGTCATTCCTAGTTTTTTTTTTTTTTCTCTCTTTTTTTTATTTTTTTTTACGTTTACATAGGGTAATGATGTTTATTTTATTTTTCCCCTCCCCCCCACCCCTCCCACCCCTCTTTTCCATCTACACAGTCCTTCTTTCCTTCATTCTTACCACTCTCCTTAGCCTAACTCTAAACCTAACCCTAAACCTAATGCTAGTCCCTCCCACCCCCCATTATATGTCCTCATCCGCTTATCAGTGAGATCATTCGTCCTTTAGTTTTTTGAGATTGGCTTATCTCACTTAGCATGATATTCTCCAATTTCGACCATTTGCCTACAAATGCCATCATTTTATCATTCTTCATTGCGGAGTAATATTCCATTGTATAAATATGCCACAGTTTCTTTATCCATTCATCAACTGAAGGGCATCTAGGTTGGTTCCACAATCTGGCTATGGTGAATTGAGCAGCAATGAACATTGATGTGGCTGTATCTCTGTAGTATGATGATTTTAAGTCCTTTGGGTATAGGCCAAGGAGTGGGATAGCTGGGTCAAATGGTGTTTCCATTCCAAGCTTTCTGAGGAATCTCCACACTGCTTTCCAGAGTGGCTGCACTAATTTGCAACCCCACCAGCAATGTATGAGTGTTCCTTTTTCACCACATCCTCGCCAACACCTATTGTTGCTTGTATTCTTGATAATCGCCATTCTAATTGGGGTGAGATGAAATCTTAGGGTAGTTTTGATTTGCATTTCCCTTATTACTAGGGATGTTGAACATTTTTTCATATATCTGTTGATTACTTGTACATCTTCTTCTGTGAAGTGTCTGTTCATTTCCTTAGCCCATTTGTTGATTGGATTATTTGTATTCTTCGTGTAGAGTTTTTTGAGTTCTTTATAGATTCTGGAAATTAGCGCATTCCTAGTTTTTTGAGGAATCTCTGTGCTGCTCTCCAGAGTAGTTGCACTAATTTGCAGCCATCCAAGAATGTATGCGTGAACCTTTTCCCCAAAATCTTCACCAGCATTTACTTTTATTTGTACTCATGATAATTGTCATTCTGGCTGGTATGAGATGAAATATTAAGGTAATTTTGATTTGCATTACCATAATTGTTAGATATTATGAACACATTTTCATGTACTGGTAGTCCATTTGTACCTCTTTTGAAAAATATTTGTTCAGTTCTTTTGTCCATTTACTGATTGGGCTGTTTGTTGCTGTTTCTGGGAGTTTTATTTCTTTATATATTTTGGATATTAATCCCCAGTCAGAGTAATAACTGTCAGAGATTTTCTTCTACATATGGATACCAATTTTCCCAGCACCGTTTGTTTAAAAGGCTATCTTTTTCCAACATATATTTTTGGCACCTTTGTGAAGTTACAGATGACTGTACGTATGTGGGTTTGTCCTATATCGTTTTTCTATTCCATTGGTCTTTGTGTCTATTTCAATGACAATGCCATGCTGTTTTATTACTATGTCTCTGTAGTACAATTTGAAATCAGGTATTTTGATGCCTCCTGAATCACTCTTCTTGCTCAGGATTGATTTGGCCATAAATGAACTTTAGGACTCTTTTATAGTTCTGTGAAGAATATCAAGGTATTTTGATAAAGAATACATTGAGTCTGTATATGGCCTTTGATAGTATGTTCTTTCTGACATTACTAATGCTAGCTATTCAAGAACATGAAAGGTCTTTCCCTCTTCTAAGATTTTTTCAATTTCTTTCTTCAGTGTTCTATAGTTTCTATTATATAAATCTCTTACCTGCTTTGTTAGATTAATTTCCAAGTATTTATTTTCTGTTACTGTAACGGGGATAGTTTTCCTACTTTGTTTCTCAGCAGAATTGCTGTTGGGATACAGAAAAGCAATTGATCCATGAATGTTGATCTTGTATCTTGCTACTACGCTAAATTCACTTATCAGCTCTAGAAGTCTTCTGGTGGAATTTTCGTTGGGGGGTGTCTCTAAATATAGAATCATGTCATCAACAAACAGGCAATTTGATGTCTTCTTTTCATATTTGTTTCCCTTTAATTTCCTTCACTTACCTGATTGCTCTGGCTAGAGTTTTGAAAACTATATTGAATAAAAGTGATCAGAGTGGACATTCTTGAATTGTTCTTGATTTTAGAGGAAATGCTTTCAGTTTTTCCCAATTCAAAATGATGTTGACTTTCAGTTCATCATATAAAGTCTTATGAATATTGAAATTAGTTCCCTTTATCCCTACTTTCTCCCACATTTTTAACATGAATGGGTGCTGGATTTTATCAAAGGGCTTTACTTCATCTGTTAAGATAATCATGTGATCCTTATCTTTAATTTTATTTATGCAATGAATTACATTCATTTTTCTGTGTATATTGAACCAAGCTTGCATCCCTGGGATAAAACCACTTGATTATGGCGCACTTATCTTCTTGATGTGGTTTTTAATTCGGTGTGCCAGTATTTTAAGGATTTTTGCATCTATGTTCATTAGGAATATTGGTTGACCATTTTCTTTATTTTATGCGTATTTGTCTGGTTTTGCAATCAGGGTTAAACTGGCTTCACAGAATGAATTTGGCAGTGTTGTCTCCCCTTTCAGTCTCATGGAATGATTTAGTTCTAGATGTTAGTTCTCCATTAAAGTTGCGGTAGAACTCAACTGAGAATACAACTGGTTCTGGGCTCTTCTTTGCTGATAGACATTTAATTGCTGTTTCAATTTCATTACTCAATATTGGTCTGTTTAGGTTTTCTATATCTGCCTAGTTCAATCTGGGAAGATGATATGTGTCCAGAAATTTGTCAATGTCTTCCACATTTTTCAGTTAATTGTACTACAAATTTTCAAAATAGTTTCTAATGATCCTCTGTATTTCAGAAGTGCCTGTGATGTTATCTCCTTTTTCATCTCAAATTTTATTGATGAGGGGCTTCTTTACCTTTATTTTGGTTAGTTTGTCTCGGAGTTTATCATTTTTATTTATCTTTTTCAAAGAACCAGCTCTTTTATGTATTGATCCTGTATATTATTTTTTATTCTAAATTTCATTAATTTTGGCTCTGATCTTAATTATTTCCTTCTTCTACTGATTTTGGAATTAGTTTGTTCTTCCTTTGCTAAGGCCTTCAGATGGAGCATAAGCTTATTTATTTAAAATCTTTCTATTTTTTTAAAGTAGGCACTTAATGCTACAAACTTTCCTCTTAGAACTGCTTTCATACTGTCCCAGAGATTTTGATATATTGTATCTCTTGTTCTCATTTGTTTCTAAAAATTTCTTAATTTCTTCTCTCATTTCTTCAATTATCCATTTTTATTTAAAAGAGAATTGTTCAATCTCCTTGTGTTTATGTGGTTTCTATTATTTTTATTGCTGATTTCACTTCGTTTCATTTCATTATGACCTGATAGGATGCATAGGATTATATTAATTTTAAAAAATATTTATTAAAACTTATAGTGTGACCTAGAGCATGGTCTCTTTTGAGAATTCTTCCCTGAGTTGATAAGAAGAAAGTAAATTCATTTGTTTTAGCAAGAAATATTGCATAGATGTCTGTTAGGTCCATTTGATTTATAGTATTGTTTATGGATGAAATATCTTTCCTGATTTTATGTTGGGGGGCCCTTCTGTTGGTGAGAAGTGAGTATTGAAATCACCCAGTATTATTGTATTGTTGTCTACCTAGAATTCAATTTCAAGAAGTTTTGATTTGTTTTGTTTTAATGTAATTAGGTGCACTGACTTTTGGAGCATATATACTATCATTATATCTTCTTTGATTGTTTCCTTTACCAGGATGTAGAGCCTTAGTTGTCTCTTGATTAATTTTTTCTTGAAATTTCCTTTGTTAAATATGAGAATAGCTACTCCTGCTTGTTTCCAGAATTCATTTTCATGAATCCTTTTTTTTAGAAAAGAATTGAAGAGTACTAGTAATATCCAGAGAAATAAAAGTTTTTTTGTTGTCATTTTTTAAAACTTTTTTGATTCATTGTACACAAATGGAGTACATTTTTTCATTCCTCTGGTTGTACATGATGTAGTCACACCATTCCTATAATCATACATGTACATAGGGTAATGATGTCTCTCATTCCACCATCTTTCCTACCCCCAGTCCCCACTTCTTCCCTCATTTCCTCCTACACAATTCAAAGTTACTCCATACTTTCCTTACCCCCTCCAGTCCCCCACCCCCATTATGTATCAGCATCCACTTATCAGAGAAAACATTTGGCCTTGGATTTTTTGGGATTGACTTATCTCACTTAGCATGATATTCTACAACTCTATCCATTTTACCTGCAAATGCCATAATTTTGATCTTCTTTAAAGCTGAGTCATATTCCGTTGTGTATACATACCACAGTTTCTTTATCCATTCATCTATTGAAGGGCATCTAGATTGGTTCCACAATCTAGCTATTGTGAATTGAGCGCTATAAACATTGATGTGGCTACATCACTGTAGTATGCTGATATTAAGTCCGTTGGCAGTAAACTGAGGAATGGGATAACTGGGTCAATTAGTGGTTCCATTCCAAGTTTTCTAAGGAATCTCCAGACTCCTTTCCAGAGTGGCTATACCAATTTTCAATCCCACCAGCAATGTATGAGTGTACCTTTTTCCCCATATCCCACCAACATTTATTGTTGCTTGTATTGTTGATAATTGCCATTCTGATTAGAGCGAGATGAAATCTTAGAATAGTTTTGATTTGCATTTCTCTAATTGCTAGAGATATTGAATATTTTTTCATATATTTGTTGATTGATTATACATCTTTTTCTATGAATTGTCTGTTCAGTTCCTTAGCCCATTTATTTATTGGATTATTTGGTTTTTTGGAGTGTTAAATTTTTTTAAATTCTTTATATATCCTAGAGATTAAGGCTTTATCTGGGGTGCATGTGGTAAAGATTTTCTCCCAACCTGTAGGCTCTCTTTTCCCATTATTGATTGTTTCTTTTGCTAAGAAGAAGCTTTTTAGTTTGAATCCATCCCAATTATTGATTCTTGTTTATATTTCTTGTGCTCTGGAAGTCTTGTTAAGGAAGTCCGCTCCTAAGTCGACATGATGAAGATTTGGGCCTGTGTTGTCTTTTATTTGATTCAGTTTCTCTTGTTTAATTCCTAGAACCTTGATCCATTTTGTGTTTTGTGCAGGGTGAGAGATAGGAATTTAATTTCATTTTTCTGCATATGGATTTCCAGTTTTCCCAGCACAATTTATTGAAGAGGCTATCTTTTCTCCAGTGAATGTTTTTGGCACCTTTGTCTAGTATGAGATAAATGTATTTATATGGGTTTTTCTCTGTGTCTTCTATTCTGTACCATTGGTCTACCTATTTATTTTGGTGCCAATACCATGCCATTATTATTAATATTGCTCTGTAGTATAGTTTAAATTCTGGTATTGTGATACCTCCTGCTTCACTTTTCCTTCTAAGGTTTGCTTTGGCTATTCTGATTCTCTTATTTTTCCAAATGAATTTCATGAGTGCTTTCTCTATTTCTATGTGATACATCATTGGGATTTCAATTAGAATTGCATAGAATCTGTATAACACTTTTGGTAGTATGGCCATTTTGACAATATTAGTTCTGTCTATCCAAGAACGTGGGAGATCTTTCCATCTTCTAAGGTTTTCTTTAATTTCTTTCTTTAGTGTTCTGTAGATTTTATTGTAAAGGTTTTTTACCTCTTTTATTAGATTGATTCCCAAGTTTTTTGTTTTTTTTTTTTTTTTTTTGAGGCTATTGTGAATGGAGTGGTTTTCCTAATTTCTCTTTCAGAGATTTCATCACTTATGAATAGAAATGAATTTAATTTATGAGTATTGATTTTATATCCTGCTACTTTGCTGAATTCACTTATGAGTTATATAAGTTTTTGGCAGAATTTCCTGGTTCCTCTATATAATCATGTCATCAGCAAATAGGGATAGTTTGATTTCTTCTTTTCCTATTTGTTCCTCTTAATTTCTTTTGACTGTCTAATTGCTCTGGCTAGAGTTCAATGGCTATGTTGAATAGAAGTAGTGAAAGAGGGCATCACTATCTTGTTCCCATTTTTACAGGGAATGCTTTCAATTTTTCTCCATTAGAATGATGTTGACCTTGGGTTTATCATGTATAGCCTTTACAATGTTGAGGTATGTTCCTACTATCCCTAGTATTTCTAGTGTTTTGAACATGAAAGGGTGGCTGTATTTTATCAAATGCTTTTTCTACATCTATTGAAATGATGATATGATTCTTAACTCTAAGTCTATTGATGTGATGAATTACATTTATTGACCTTGCATCCCTGGAACGAACTCCACTTGATCCTGGAGCACTATCTTTTTAATATGTTCTTTATGCAACTTGCCTGAATTTTGTTAAGAATTTTTGCATCTATGTTCATCAAGGATATTGGTCTGAAGTTTTCTTTCTTTGATGCATCTTTGTCTGGTTTTGGTATCAGTGTGATATCAGCTTCATAGAATGAGTTTGGAAGGGTTCCCTCCTTTTCTATTTCATGGAATACTTTGAGGAGTATTGGTATTAGTTCTTCTTTAAAGGTTTTGTAGAACTTGGCTGAGAATCTGTCTGGTCCAAGGCTTTTCTTGGTTGGTATGCTTTGGATGGCATCTTCTATTTCTTTGCTTGTAATTGATCTCTTTAAATTGTGTATGTCCTCCTGATTCAGTTTGAGTGGATCACGTGTCTTAGGAAATTTGTCTGTCTTCAAGATTTTGTATTTTGTTGGAGTATAGATTTTTAAAATAGCTTCTAATTATTTTTTTTCAATAGTGCCCATTGTGATATTTCCTTTTTCATCACAAATTTTAGTAATTTCAGTTTTCTTTCTCTTCTTCTTCTCCTCCTCTTCATTAGTGTGGTTAAGGTTTTTTCAATTCTGTTTATTTTTTCAAAGAACCAACTTTTTGTTTTTTGTTAATTTTTTTCTTTTTTTTTTGTTTCAATTTCATTGATTTCAGCTGATTTTAATTATTTCCTGTCTTCTCCTACTTCTGGTGTCAATCTGTTCTTCTTTTTCTAGGACTTTGAGATGTAATGTTAGGTCTTTTATTTGTTGACATTTTATTCTTTTATTGAATGAGCTCAATGCAATGAACTTTCCTCCTACTACTGTTTTCAAAGTGTCCCAGGGATTTTGATATGTTGCATTGGTGTTCTCATTTACCTTTAAGATTTTTTTTATCTCCTCCTTGATGTCTCTTGCTATTCATGCATCATTTAATAACACATTGTTTTGTCTCCAGGTGTTGGAGTAGTTTCTATTTTTTATTTTACATTGATTTCATATTTTATTCCATTATGATCTGATAGAATGCAAGGTGGTATCTATATTTTTTTGTATTTGCTTAGAGTTGTTTTGTGGCATAACATATGGTCTATTTTAGAGAAGGATCCATGTGCTGCTGAAAAGAAAGTGTTTTCACTCATTGATGGATGGAATATTCTATATATGTCTGTTAAGTCTAAATTATTGATTGTATTATTGAGTTCTATGATTTCTTTCAGTTTTTGTTTGGAATTTCTATCCAGTGGTAAGAGCAGCATGTTTTTTTTTTTTTAATTCATTTTTATTATAAAAAAATGGGATACATCTTGTTTCTCTGTTTGTACATGAAGTAGAGGAATACCATTTGTGTAATCATACATTTACCTAGGGTTAGAGTGGCATGTTAAAGTCACACTGTGTTGTGGTCTGTTTGATTCCTGAAACTGAGGATTTATTTGACATATATAGATGCTCCATTTTGGGGGGCATAAATATTTACAATTGTTATGTCTTGTTGATTTATGGTTTCTTTAAGCAGTATGAAATGTCCTTCTTTATCCTAACTTTCACTCAAAGTCAACTTTGTATGATATGAGGATGGAAACCCCTGCTTTTTTAATGATTCTCTATGTGTGACATACTTTTTCCCATTCTTTCACCTTCAGTCTATGGATGTCTTTTCCTAGGAGATGAGTCTCTTGAAGACAGAATATTGTTGGGTATTTTTAATCCAATCTGCCAGTCTATGCCTTATGTACATTCTGAACTCATTTTCTGACATTTCTTCTACCGTGCTATCAATGGATTCTACTAATAGAGCATCTTAGTTTGTTTGGGGCACTTTCCCTTGTTATTTTATGGTGTGTATCTTTCCCTCTAACAGTGTGGATCTGAGATATTACAGTTTCCACCCTATAGATTTATAGTGTCCCTGCAGGTTTCCAATACCTCACATTTAAGGGGAGATCAATATTAACAGCACCCAATGCAAACAATATGCAGCCTTAAACCAAATAGCCCCTATTAAGATCTTAACGATATTGTCATAATAAACAGAGATGACGAGTTTGATTATTATCTCCAGCATAAACAATGGGTTTGCAATAAGGTCTACAATTTCTAATGGTGGACAAAGAGAGGATGGAGGAGGGGTGTTGGATGTTTGTTAATGAGGTATGAAGTGAGAATATAGAGGCACTAGATCATAGGAAGAATGAAAGAGTAAACAAAAGAAGTTGGTTGTTTGCAGGAGAAAAGAGAGAAAGAGACTCTGAGGACACAGATAAATAAGAGGAAAATAAAGAGAGTTTTAAAAATATCTACAACAAAATGGTAATATAGCATTCATATCTCCCAATCTTCAGTAGCATGATGCATGAAAGGTACTTGATTTCAAAGATGATGAGGATGTTAGAAAGGGAAAAGAAAAAAAAAAAAAAAAGATGTGGAAAAAAGTCTTGAAGTTACTAAGGTGGGGATTAGACTCAGAGGCAGAACTCCTGGAGGCTGGGTATAGCAATTACTAGTTCCTCTGGATGACTGCACCCCAGCACTCTCATTTGGTGTCTACTTGTGTGACTCGGAAGCCTGGTCTTAGCCCCTTCCCTCACTTGTGGATCCCACAATTCCTGGTCTATAGTCTCTAAATTGTATCTCTCCTGCCCCTGCCCATTAGACTTCCCATTCAGGAACCTCTCTCCCTCAAGGTTCTGAGGGTTGAATGCTTGGACCTGTGTACCTATCTCGGAAAACTGTTCTGTATTGGGCAAATCAGGACCAGGCATTGAAATCTGTGGGCCAGCCACATAGCTGCAGTCACTGGGTCAGGTTGGTGGCTAGGGTGTGGTTTGGAGATTGGGAATTGAGAAGACGGAGGGCCCTGTTGATTGTCAAACTGGCAGGACCAGGTGATAAGTGGAGTTGTGGACCAGGCTAATGTTGGGTTCCAAGTTGTCTCTGGGATTCAGGTGGGTGCCAGACTTATTGGCTGGATAAGTCAGGATTAAGATGCCCTCACATCCTTTACCCACCTGCCAACCCCTTGCAAACCTTCTCCTGCCTCTGCAGCAAGATGGTGGCTATTAGCACACCAAGCAGGGATACCTCAGATGTAACCATGCCTGCAGGGCCCTTGGTGATGATGTTACAGGTCCTGGCTGTTATCCCTGGATGTAAGCAGCCATGTTCCAAGTTGGTGGTGGAAGCAATGGCTAAGCTGTAGGTACCTTGATAATGAGTTTCTAGTCTCCTGCAGGTGTCCCAAGATAGAAGCTGCCCCAATTAAAGATGGTGGGGGAGGGGGATAATCCAAGATGGCAGCAGAGGTGTCCCAACACATTGGTAGATGAGGAGCCACAGCATGGTGCTGAATACACACAGGGTAGGTGCCAGGCTAGATGTGATGGGAATTTGTTTTTCCATCATTTTATTTTCAACCTGTGTCTTTGCCTATATAATGAGTCTCCTGCAAACATCAAAGAGTTGAATTTTTTAATCCATTCTGCTTATCCATGTGTTTAAATTGGGAAGTTGAGACCATTTACATTCATGGGTTATGATTATGGGTTAGTTGTTTCATGCCATTTTTATTTATTTGCGATATTTAATTCTGTCTTGACTTTCACTTAGTTTGTTGTTCTTCTACTGTTCTTCATCTATTTGGGAGCTTGGGGGTTTGCTTTTGAATTCCTCTTTGTGTCGAGTATTCTTCATAGTGCTGGTTTTGGGGTTGTTAATTCTTTTAGTTTATCCTTGTCATGAAAAGTTTGTATTTTATCAATTTTGATATATAACTTTGCTGGCTATAACAATGTTGGCTGTAAATCATTTTCTTTAAGAGCTTAGATTATGTCATTCCAGGACTTCCTTGATTTCAGCATCTGAATTGAGAAGTCAAAAGTGAGTCTTATGGGTTTACCTCTAAATGTGACCTGATGTTTTTCTCTTGCAACTTTTAATATTATTCCTTTATTTTCTGTGTTAGGCATTTTAATTATGTGTCTTGGAGAGAATGCATTCTGATATTATATATTTGGGGATCCATATGGTCCTATATGTGGATGTCTATCTCATTTCTAATATGGGGAAATTCATTGAAGAAGTTCTTAATGTCTTTAGTCTATATCTCCATGTTCTCTTCTATCCCAATGACTCTCAAGTTTGTTCTCTTGATGCTGTCCAAGAGTCCTTCATATTCTGGTCAGTGGTTTTTTGCTTTTCCTTTTTTGCATATTAAGTATTAAAGTATATATACTCTATCTTCAAGCCCTGAAGTTCTGTCTTCCAGGCCTGAAGTTCTATTTTCTGTGAAATTTAGTCTGTTGGTGGTGTTTAGAGGTAAATTTTAATTTGATTTATTGTCTCTTTCATTTCTAAGAGTTCTGATTATTTTTTCCATTATCTCTATTTCTTTATTGGAATTTCTTTCTTCTCCTGTATTTCCTCTCTTAATTTGTTCCTTAGATCCCTTCTTAGTTCAATGAACATTTTAGTAATCCAATTTTTTCATTCTTTCTGGAATTTCATCGACTTCCACGTCTGTGGGATACTTTGCTGGGTGATTATGCCTTTTGGAGGGAGATTTGTTTGCCTGTTTCTGCACATTTTCAGAAGTCATGAACTTACACATTAATTGAGATGGATACCCTTTCCTCTTTTATATGTATGCCCTTCTGTGTGTAATTATGGTTTTTGTTCTGGGACTTCTCTTTTTTTTTTAATGTATGAATAGATGTTCAGGACTGGTTGTTCCTCCTTGAGGCCTGGTGGTTAGTTTGGGGTTTTTCTCTTCCCAATTCTATGTGTTAATGTATTGTTGAGACTTGGGTGGAGATAGATCATGTGTGAAGTGAGATTCATTATTACTTGGCTGAGCTGAGAGTATTTTTTCAGAGTATTGCCCTCTACTCTGTGATCTTTAAGTGTCTCAATCACATTCCAGTCCTTCTTAGAGAAAGAATGTGTGAGGAATAACACTAATAATAGCAACAGGTATACAGTCTTAAGATAAAAGTGGTGTCTACTTTAACAAATGTAACACAAATTGCCACCTATATAGGAATGGTGGAGTCAGCATTAATATCAGTACTAAAAATATAAAACTATGAACTAGATCAGACATTAAACAACAGGTGTCTACTCTATTGTTCACTCTATTAATAACCACAACAATATGAATTGGGTAGGAATTACATGAACTATATAATTCTATCAGATAATGGGATTGTGATTTCTAAAGTGTAGAAAAAATGGGGTAGGAAGGAAAGAGAAATTTTGAAATATTTAAAAAGTGAACAGAGAAGAGTCAAGAGATAAGTAGCATGTGATAGTTATAAAGCAGGAGAGAATTTTTAAAAAGAACTAAAATTAAGTTTAAAAAAAAAGAAAGTAAAAGGAAACAGGAAAACATGGCTGTGAGCAAAGAGGTGAAAAAGGGACAGTATAAGGAACAAAAACAAAGGTACAAACAAGCAAATGTAAGATCAAAACAACTCAAACCCACATATAATTATACCACATCTAAGTCAAACCAAGACTAAATAATAAATGACTTAAGAAAAAAGCAATTAAAATGAAAGTAAAATTATATGAATATACATATTTTTTCAACTTATCTGCATAGTGAGAACACACATGGAGAATCTTAGAGAATGGAAAAAAAGCAAAAAAAAGTGAACTAGAATAAAATTATACTTGATTGTTTTAATTTAAATTTAAAAATGAGGTATAAAAAATGGAGAATGGGGATATGGAAAGAAAGAGAAAAAAAACACTGTTAATGAGAAATAAAGGACTTATTTCTACTGAAGTGGCTAGGAGCCAAGGAAGCTGGTTCTCAGTTTCTCCTCTTCTAGCGTAGGATGAGATAGACTGTGAACACTGGCAAATTGTGTATTCCTGTAGCAGGTATGGTGCATAGTTCTAAACTGGATGTTTCGGTATGCAGGGTTTTTTCTTGGCTCACCCTTGGAACTCTGTCAGTGGGTATTTAAGATTTGATTCACATCTCCTGTTGCTGGGGAGAGGCTGATCTCAGCTGGATATCTGGATCTCAAGTCTCTCTTGTAAATTCCACTTTCGAGGTGTGGAATCTAAATCTCTACAGGTCTCAGTCACTTCTAAGATATGAATTAGGCAGGCTCATGCCTGGAGTGCAGATGCTCCTGCCTGGCTATTATTGGCATCTTCCTGGTAACTCTTTTGAGGCACCAGCAATAACAGAAGCTCTCTCTCCATGATATCCAGAGTCTGGATGCCCTAGGCACAATTCTCTTTGTGCCAATTATGGTCACATTGGTCCAGGCACATTCTGGGACCCATACTGGGAAACTGCTTGATCCAGCTAAGAACTTCCATTGTGGGTTTCTAATCTGCCTCTGCTCCAGCAGCAGTCATTATAAATAATTCCTGTGCCAGTGACCTTGGTTCCCATAGAACTAGCCATCCATGGCTAAGTGATTTTGGTTGCTTTTTGCTCAACTGCTTTCCCCACCAACTCTGGGCCCATTAGGATCAGCCTCCTGTTTATTCCATGGGTTCCCCCAAGCCAATTTTTTCCCCAGCTGTGCTGTCCTCTCTCTCTGCCTGCTCCCCTCCCCTCAGACCTGCCTGCTGCCAGCCAAACTGGAATGTCTCTAATGTATTATTTCTTATATTATGTTCAAAGTTTCAAACTATCTCTGTCTCTATGGTTTCTTTTACTCTCCAGTATTGAATTTCAGTAGTTCCCTTGATTACCCACCATGCTGAGAACCAATCTTCTTGCTTTTGACCCCTAGGGCAAAAGAACTTCTGGAAAGTGAACCTTTCCTCTAATCCATCATCTTCTCTCCCAATACACCGGTATACTTGTTTTTAATTTGAGCCTTACAGTGATTCCATGAATCAGGTTCAAAATTCCCTGGTAGCCATGGTGAACATAGTTCCAAAAACCCAAATGAGAACTGCATCCCATGTGTTCCCAGTAGCCACAGTCTGGGCAGTGCTCCCTTGCCTTGCACATCCTTGGGGCAAGAGCACAGGACCCTCTGGGTTTTCCAACACAAGAACTTTGAACACATTCAAATCACAGCAGCAACCATTTTAGAAAACAGTGTGCCGTATTCTCAAAAAGTTAACCAGGATTAACATTTGATCTAGCAATTCCCCTTCTATATTCATAACCAAGTGAACTGAAAACTTATGTCTACATGTAAACTTGCACAAAAATGTCATAGCAGAATAATTCATAATAGCTGGGAAGTAAATAATCCAAATGATCATGAATTGATAAAAGGATTAAAAATATGGCATATCCGTATAATGGACTACTATTTAGCAAAAAAAAAAAAAAAGAAGTGAAATATCAATACATACTCAATATGCATGATCTTGAAAACTTTATGCTAACTGAAAGAAGCCAGATACTGTATGGTGCATTATATAAAATGTACAGAGTAAGCAATTCAAAAAGACAGAAAGTAGTTCCCAGGACCTGGGAGGTAGGGGAGAATGTAGAGAACTGATTATGGACATGAACTTTTTCTTTTAAGTGATGAAAATATTCTAAAATTAGATAGTGATGATGGTTGCACAACTCTGTGAATATACACTTTTAAGGGGTAAATTTCATGTGTGAATTTTATCTAAAAAAAAAAAAATCATCTGGGCTGGGGATATAGCTCAGTTGGTAGAGTGCTTGCCTTGCAAGCATAAGGCCCTGGGTTCAAATCCCCATCACCGCAAAAGAAAAAGAAAAAGAAAAAAAAAATCATCTAAATTTTTAAAGGTAAACATATACAGCTGAATTCCTTCCAAAATAAATGCCCAAAATCCAAATTCATCAGCTAGAAAGCAAAGAAGCTGGGAAATACACTTAGTTTTGTCAATCCCAGTTTAATAGCCTTGTTATTGTTCTGTGGCCATCTATAGGTAAGAAATTGGAAAAGATTGATAAATGTACTCCATTCCTAAAATCTCTGCATTCTATGATTTAATGCAGAGAGATCATATGAGTTTATACCTTATTAATATAAAACCAAGGATATATTATGAAAAACAGACTTCAGTGACTTTTATATGAAATCAGAATTAAAAGGTAACTCTGAATTTACATTGTGAGAATCATGCCTCTAGACAAGCTGTTTGCAGAAACCATTCTGCTTAAAAAAAATAAATTCTGACCACTATATAAGATTGGTCATTAGGGACTCAGCTCCTCTCTACTTAGTTCCAGTTAAATAGAGATATGGCACTTGAAAGCAGGTTTTATAATTCATGGACTACCATCTACTGTCCTTAGAAAAAGTTGCCCCACCTTATTTAACAATGCAAAGTGTATAAATTATAGGTAAAGTCTAGATGAGGAAGTTTACTCTACTTAACCCCTTCCTTAAGTTACTCAGAGTCGATCCCAGCACTATGAAATATGTTTTGCAGTTAGTCTCAGTTCATCCCTTTGATTTAATAATATGGAAGTTAGACCTCCTGAAGATGCTCTTGAGAAGACAATAAAGGTCACTGAGCAAGGTCCTTTCCCCAGAAACCAAGAATTCCACCTTAAAGAAATATAGTTTCCTCACATTATTCCCTCTTTCTTGTTTCTTCTGTTCCTTTTTGCCACTTTTAAACTCCATTCTATTTCTTCCTTGTGTGCCTCCATCTCTCTGTTCAATATGCAGCAGTTGCAGAGAGTTGAAGGATGAATTCTCTGCCCCCTTTGCTCACTGTAAAGATCCCCATTCTCCCAACCCAAAATACATATACAAGCTGCATCTGACTTCCTGTTTTCTATTAGCTCCATTCTCACAAGATGTCTCAGCATCTTGTGTGTAGATGACAATAAAATAGTCATACATCCTCTCACAATTTCTCATGAAGTAAAAATTCAGTGATAAGAGTGGGGAGGATTGACATCCTAATCCTCTATTATATAGTAGCATTTTGTTTTTTTTATTTTTAAATAAATGCAATTTGGAAAAGCAATGTGTTTTATCGTGTCAAGTTCTTATGAACGCGTTTGAGTTGGAGTTCATCCGAAATCTATAACTCACCATGTGATGCATAATTTTGCTGTCATGCAGTTGCAAATTTTGACACTTATTTTGCCAGAAAACACAGGTATGAATATGAAAGAGGTCCCCTCTGAGATTTATTGGCTTGGTGTCCTACTAATTCCCCTGTCATTCGTTGTCAAACTCAACTATCCATTATTTACCAAGCACATTTTGTTGCCCTTTGTAGAATTCTGTTCAGATTCACTTAAAATCATCCATTGAGAGATCCAATTTCAGTTGTTATTTATTCTTAATTTTCAATTTATTCTACTCCTTTAGCATTAAATGTCCTGGATTGAAAAAAATTTCATAGTGAAAAATGCATACAATTTTTAAATTTCCTTTAAAATGGCCGGAGTTATAGATATTAGAAAAACTTTTTCTTATTCTTCTAGTTTTACATTAAAAAGCATGCTCTTCATTCTTCTCTGCATCAAAATTCTTTGTTTCAGGTATATAAAAAATTATTAGTGAAAACAAAACACTTTTTAAACTGAAAAACTATTAAAATTTAATCCTAAAATTCAGCACTTTCTGGGTTAAATCAGCGCACTACTTCAGTATCTGCAATTCAAATAAGTCCTCTGAGAAATTGGCCTCCGTAACCAGTGACGTGCTGCTGAACTGAACAGATCTCCAAAATATCCTAACAGATTTCTTTCTTTCATTGTAGAATTATTTCCATCTGGTGCTTAGATATTAAACCTGGAATATGTAGAGACTCTCCCCTCTCACCCTGTTTGACTTCCAAATGCTGGCAAATAATTTGCATTGTCAATGAATTGAAGATTAGAATTTTTAATTTAACTGTGTTCTTGTAAGATGCAAAATTTAAAGTGACAGATATTTAAAATAGTGGATTTTTCTTTTGATTTTAAGAAATGGAGATTCGAAACGTTTGCTGTTTGTAGAGAATCTTACAAGCCTCTTGTGATTGAAAAGAATAAAACTTTTCTCATTATTTCCCCAAGTTTAGGATGTTGAAGTATGAATGTATGGAGAGTATTATAGGCCAGCTTGTACCAAAATGTGATTATCTAAAGATACGTGTATATGTAGATAGGTAAGTAGACAGGTACTTAGATATATGCATGAAAAAGTTTCCAAGACCTTAGATCACTGACAGTGATTTCTTCATGAACATTTTAAGGATCCTTCAAAGTTACAGTAAAGAATGTCTGACTTTTAAGACTGGCAACATTTTTCATAGTATCTTGACTGGAAAGCACTGAGTTACTTCTAAGAAACAAAATTGCTTCCAGAAGTGTTGAAACCACTAAGGAAATGTTTATATGAAGTGAGCAGGAGTCTCAAGGAGTAAATAAACCAATTCTGTGCACATGACTGTGTAGAAACTTGGGAGCATGCACACAGAGAACAAGAAGAGAAACATGCGACCACGTGCAGGACAGTTACCAAGTTTCATTTCTTTCTTCTCATTGTTACTCGCAACCTCCACCCATTCCCCTTTCACCCAGCAATGGAGAGCACATTCCTTCTGGAGCGAATCACCATCCAGTCTTCTTCTCCACATCCTCACACTGAAGCCCGCCCCCCACCATGGGTCTTGCCTTTCAGATGTCCCCTCAGACTTTCTACACATTGTCTCTTATTTAATTGCTTCCTTTGATCTCTTTGAGTTCATCTGCCTTGATTTTCTGGAATATTTTCTAATGCTCTGAAGCACAACTGGAAATTCTTTATTTCATGGCTAGTTGAAAAATGACTGAATTCCTACCGAGCACATGAACCCGCTTACCGTCTGTTCCCAGTGTGCTCACATTAAAACTTTTTTTAAATATATCAGCTGTACTTTTATAACTCCCCAGTTTATTTTGAAAACCATCTTTTCTGATGTACTACCATATGAATTTAAAATTGCATTAAAATTTGTCTATAACTTTATTAAATGCTAATGAAAGACGACTTGTTAAGACATCAATATTTAAGCCCACCAACATTATAGAACCTTTTCCAACTTTTTAAATTGTTTTTTCACACTTGAGTCAATTTATATTTGACATTTGGGTTACATGTACAGATAAAACAGACTTATCTCTCAACAGAACTTACAACTGCATACAAGTATCTTTCTTTCCAGATAAAATTGAAGTTTTAGAGGCAAAGTAGTTCAACTGGGAGGAAATAAGCCAGTCTCCTCATGATATAAACTAGAAAAAAAGTATTAGAAGTGCTAAAGAGTAATTCCACCAATCTTTCTCTCTTAGCTTTTTAATATACAAGTGCACGCTTTCATATACAAGAGTATGAATTAAAACACCTCCAATGTAGGCAGAAAGCTGCCATGGACAAGGCTAATCTGACTCCCAAGAGGCCAGGGCCAGAAGGAGGTACACAGGCAAGCCAAGGCACCTGTCTTAGGTTGGCCTGCACTAGCTGACTGGAGCCAGACCACGTATGCAGGTTTCACTGGGCTCAGAGGCTGGCCTGGGCCTTCAGATCATTTTTACTTCCTTGAGTTATTTCATTGATTTAGTTTTACTGATTCCTCTATTTTGTAAGTAAATCAAAGAGTAATGTTCAACAAGTCTAAGAAAGCTTACTACCCCACCCCAAACTGAATCAAACATTTTTTATTTGTCTGATTGTTTATTTAAAAATACAATGAATTTTCACCTATGATTGTATTTGAAATATAAGAAATATTTGAAATATTTGAAATATAAGAAATAATAAGTCAGCTGAAGGAATAAGTGGGACCTGGGCTGAGAAATGCCATCGCACTCCAACACAGGATGAAAGACTGCAGAGCTCCAATGGGGAGAGGGTGGGGAATGGTCAGCCCAGAGGTCCTTCTCCAGGAAGGCTCTGCAGCACCTGCCACAGCCCTGGTACACCATCTCAGAGTCGGAGTCATTCATAGTCCCCATTATGACATCTTCTGTATGTTGTTTTTTGGATCTTAGCTCCCAAGTAGTTCAATTTTAACTTTGCCATTTTTAACTTGGTTCCTTGTTCTAACCAAATCTCTCAGATTGCCTTCTGCCATACACAGCACATAGTCAAATGTGGCAAAGTCTTTGTTAAACCTGTCTTCCCTTACGGATGGGTTAATGCCATAATTTCTTAGGCTGCTCACAGCTCTTGGACTCCAGGCCAGGCCCATGTTTCAATCCGAAACAGTGATGCAGTCAATGGCCCAGTTATCTGAAATGTTTATAATCAGTGGCAAGATTCCTGAAAACTGCTTCTGCAAGGAGTGACTGGCAAATGTCACTCAGACACAGAAACAAGCACCCTCTTGGACACTCACTAAGTCATCTTCAAGGGCAGACACCTTCACCCAGTAACTGCATCAAGGTGCATCCTGATGAAGCATGTGTATACTGCCAGACTCCTGCCCATGTCTACAGTTCATTGAAAAAAAAAAAAAAGGCTTAAAGAGACTTACAGGAAGGGATCCACACAACCTTGGTAAGGAGAGTTAAGTAAATGTACAATTATTATTACATGTTAATAAAAAAATTAAGTATTTAAGGAAATGGAAGTGTTTATCACTGATTTGATCATGATGCACTGTTTGCATATATTACATTATCATACTGTATTGTAAAATTGCACAATTAAAATAATAATTTAATGGGGCATGATGGTGCACACCTGTAATCCCAGCAACTTGGGAAGCTAAGGCAGGAGGATCACAAGTTCAAAGCCAGCCTCAACCAGCAACTTAGTGAGGTTCTAAGCAACTTGGGAGAACCTGGATCAAAATAAAAAATAAAAAGGATCGGTGATGCAGTTGAGTGGTTAAGCACCCCTGAGTTCAATCTCCAGTGCAAAAAATAATAATAATAATAATTTAGAAAGAAAGTTTTGATGTTTATAAGCATGTAATCATTTGAATAATTCTCGTAAACATTTGTGGGAATCTTTTTTAATTTTTAAATTGTATTTGTTCTAATTAGTTGTACATGACAGTAGAATGCATTCATACATTTGATAAATCATACATAAATAAAACTCAACCTCCCAACTTCCTGATTATGCATATTGCAGAATCACATCAGTCATGCAGTCATACATGTACATGAGGTAATGATGCCTGTTTCACTCTACTATTATTCCTTCCCTATACCCCTTCCCCTCCTTCACTACCCTCTACCTAATACAAAGTAACTCTGTTCTTCCCTATTCTCCCCTGCTTATAGCGAAATAGCTTCTGCATATCAGAGAAAGCATTCAACCTTTGGTTTTTTGTGGGAATCTTTTAAAGTGTCTCAGTACAAGTGGATCTCAGCAGGACCTAGCATCTATATCCAAAGATCTCCAAACAAGAAGGTTGGTTAAAATAAGTGAAGATTTTCTATAAAACCTTGTCATAGAGTGAACTTTTATAGTTCTCTGCCCTGTAAAATATTATAATCCAAATTTAGAGCTAATATTGGAACTAGATTAATCTTGTAGAACAGGCAGACATTCTCAAAATAGTGCATGTACTTTAAAATCTAAGATGGACCCAATAACACTTATTGCAGTTTGCAACTATGACTATTATAAAACATTACAAGGACTGTAGCTAAAAGCAGCAAACAAAAAACACATGCTAAGAAGTGATTGATGTAACTTTTTTGTATCTTTCATCCTTCCAGAAAGCAGAAAAAAGAAATTTTAATTTCATCTTTAATTTAAAAGTAGCAGTTTCTTTTCTGTCTCTTTTTTTTCCTGTGTCTCCCCAGTTGACCTCTGTTTCATTCCCCTCTCCCTTAAGTTTTCATTTGCAGAATGGTGGCACAGATTCAGAGAAGAGGTGGAGTCTGATACTTTGGGTGGTCTTAGTAAAGTTTAGTCTTTGGCTAACCTCTCCTTAGATGGGAAAGTAGCCAAGAATTTGCAGTATTAGGGAGAGTCTCCTTGAAAAACTCTATATGTACATCTGGGTGCATGTCAATATATTTGTTCTAGTTTAATAAAAGAAAAAAGTGAACAACAGCTTGTCCACAAAAGCAACAATTATTTCTCTCAAACTTAAAATACATCCTTTTGTGAGTAAGTTATAATTCTAATTTGGTTTCAGTTTATTCTTTGACATCTCCATCTAGCTTGGCCAAGAAACTCATGGCAGTTCTCAAAAAATTAATCTACCCCACATCTATTACTGTATTTGTTATGATTCTTTACTCTCTGTTACTCACACAAAGTTCCACGTAACAAGTGCTCAAGAAAAGATAGTAATTGCTTTTTGTATCTAAATCTAATTTTAGGAAGTATACATAACATCTCTCACACAGCTTCTCCTTTTTAATATAAAATTACAATCAGGTTCATTTTGAAAGATCTGTTACTTTTCAACTAAAGAGAGAAATAAAACTTTTTTCTGTAAGTAGACTCACAAAGAATGTAGGATTTATTTCTCCCAATAAAAACTTGACAAAGTAGGTTTAAGTCTCCTAAATTACTATGTAGATTAGAGAGGAAAAATTCACCTGCCTGGTGAGCATACATTATCATGGAATTTGAAGGGGCCTTATCTTATTTGTATCTGACAAAAGCTAGTAAAAATATCCACATGGGCAAAAAAGATACCAATATCATTTCAGTGAAAATAGCCACAAACAGCTGCCAGAAGACAAAGTAGTAAATCCATTTAAGCTCACTGGTGCGTGTGTGGAACTTTCCAAATAAAACCCTGCATCAAAGGAAACTGAACGCTTTTCTACTAAATCAATCAAAACTAAACTAAATTGATGCAACTTTTAACAGTTACAAATTTCCACTCTTCCAATCTCCCCAGCTCTGAAGAGCAACCTTACTTCGTTCTATTGCAGTTGGGTATAAAGTGAGAAAAGGAATATTTTAAATGGAGGAACTGCAATACATTACTGGGTTTCTTTTTTGAGCTGCTTTCCTTCCAAAGAATGCAAAATTTTGCAAACTTGATCAGACTGGCACCGGAAAAGGTAAACAACACCTCAAAAACAATGCTGAGAATATTTTAGCAGGTTAGCATAAATGGATAAGCCTTGTCTTTAAAATGAAAAAATTCTAAGAAAACTGGGAAAGCATTTCAAGTTTCATTAGAAAGGTCATTGGTAGAAATCCACTCTATAGAAATTAGTTTATCTGTCCTGGAACAAAACAGAACTAAAGTGATTAAGAATTTGAGCCATGAAAGAAATAAGTCCAGGTATTACAAATTAATGTTTAAAGAGTAAATTCAATATTCTTCTTGTATTTTGAGTGTTTTAGTAAGTTATCAAACCTAATAAGCCAAATCATCTTCATAGTAATAATGAACAAAAATTCCCAAAATAATCAATTTTCTTTTAGTGCACTTCTACTGCAACAAAACATAGCTTTTTCTACAAAAAGTAGGAAAACTAATTTCAAAGATAATGCCCTTTCTTAATTTGAAATGAGAAAGATGTAAAGCTAGAATATCCTCACTCTTTCATGGCCTGCAAAGACCTTGGGTCTTTCTGACTCTGACATTGCTATGCACTGTGCCCAAACTCAGTAATCATAGACAAAGAAGCTATGGGGAGATCCTACTACAGTGTCCAGCTGGAAATAAAGCTATCATTGTAAAACAAATCAATGCCCCAAGACATCTTCAGGAAAAAACCACTTACTAAGAAGGCCATCACATAAAAGGTAGCGATGACTGATCTATCAGATGTGCAAAGCTGAATTTAGGAACACAAGAAATATGAATGAGAGGTAGTATGACTCTTTCAAGGGATCATAACTCTCTAATAAAAAGATTCCAAAGAAATCAAAATTAATGAGATGCTTGATAATGAATTCACATAATGATTTTCTAAAATCTTAATGAGATCCAGGAGAATAGAGATGGAAAGTTAAATAAAAGTATGCATAAATGCAGGTACAGATGAAAAATTCAATGAAGAAAAAAGGATCAAACAGAAATCTTGGAAATGAAGAGCTCAGTAAGTGAAATTTAAAAATTTAGTTGAAAAACCTCAACAGCAGACAAGATTAATTGAAGAAAGACTTTGAATTTGAAGAAAGGGCTTTTGATTTCCCATTCAGGAAAGATAAAAAAATATAAATGAATGAAAAAAACATTCAAGATCTTTGGGACTTCATTAAATTAATAAGCATCTACATCATTGGCATATCCTAGATGAGGAGGTAAAGGTTAACTGTATAGAAAACTTAATAAAAATGTAAGAGACAAAGATGGAGACTATATAATAATCAATATATCAATTCATTATAAGACATAATGTTTGTAAATCTATGTTCACTTAATGTACCCAATTTTATAAAACAAACACTATTAGACCTACAGGAAGAGATAGGTTCCCATACAATGATAGTGGGGGGTTTAAATACCTACTATCATCAATGGACAAATCATTCAGATCCCAAAAATATATATCAAGAAAGAAATATCAGAGTTCAACTAACTGTAGACTAAATAGATTTAAGACATATATCCAACAGGGGCAGAATACACATTCATTTTATCAAAATATGGAAATTTATCTAGAATAGACAGTCCATTAGACCACAAAACAAGTCTTAATAGATTCAAAAAAAATTAAAATCATATCCTGCATCTTTTCTGATCAAACCAGAATTATACCAGAAGTCAACAGGAGAGAAAGAATTGGAAAGTACACAAATACATAGAGATTAAACTACACACTTATGAATGAATACTGAGAAAGTGAGGTCATTGAGGAAGTCAGAAAATAAGTAAACCCTTTTCTTAAAATAAATAAAAATGAAAAAACATACCAATGAAAAATGTTTTAAAAAATTGACAAAAGAAGTTGAAAAAGGCACTGAGAGATGAAAAGAACTCCTATGTTCATGGATAGAAGAATTAATATTGTTAAAATGTACATACTTCCCAGGACATCTAAAGCAATTCTCATGAAAATGCCAATGGCATTCTTCTCAGAACTAGAAAAAACAATCCTTAAAATTCAGGTGGAAGCACGAAAGACCCCAAATAGTCAAAGCAATTCTGAGCAAAAACAGTGAGAGGCCTCATATTACCTTATTCCAATATGTACTCCAGAGCCATAGTAATAAAAATAGCACCAGAATGACATTAAAACAGTCACAAATGGAGAGACAAATGGTACAAAATGGAGAATCCAGAAATAAACCCACTGATTCTTGACAAAGGTGCAAAATTGCACATTGGAGGTAATACAGTCTCTTCCACAAATGGTACAAAGGAAACTGGATATTCACATACAAAGTACAAAAATTTGACTCCCCCTATATCTCACCCTGCACAAAACTCAATTCAAAATGGACCAAAAATATTAATGTAAGGCTGAAACTCTGAAACTACTAGAAGAATACATGGGAAACACTTCAAGATACAGGCAAATGTAGTTTTCTGAATAAGACCCCCAAAACACAGGAAACAAAAGTGAAAATTGAAAGATGTGATTTTATGAAACTAAAGAGATTCTGGACAACAAAGGAAACAATTGAGTGAAGAGGCAACATACAGAATTAGAAAAAATGTGTACCAGCTATTCAGCTGACAGAGGGTTAATAGCCAGAATATATAAAGAATTCAAAACACTTACTGAATAAACAAATAATCAAATTTTAGAGTGGACAATCATCTGAATAGAAAGAAGATGTAAAAATGGCCAATAGGTGAATGAAAAATATGTTCAACATTACTAGTCATCAGATAAATCCAATTTAAACCACAGTGAAATATTACCTCACCCCAGTAAGAATGGTTATTACCAAAAAGCAAAATATAACAAGTATTGGTGAGGATGTAGAGAAAGGGGAACTCTGGTACTCTTGCTGGGAATGTAAAAGAATAAAGCCATTATGGATAAAAGTATAGAGATTCCTCAAAACATTAAAATAGACCTACTATATGATCCAGAAATTCCACTACTGGACATATACATGAACAAAATTAAATCAAAGAGATATCTTCTCTCCTACGTTCACTGCAGCAGTCTTCACAATAGCCAAGAAATGGAAAAAGCCTAAGTGTCCATCAACTGATAAATGGATAAAGAAAATGTGGTATATCTACACAGTGGAATGCTATTTAGCTATAAAAAGAAACAAAATTCTGTTATTTGAAGCAACATGAATGAACAGGAGATGATTATGGTGAGTGAAATAAAATGGGCCCAGAAAGACAAATACCACAAGCTGTCACTCATATGAGGACACTGAAAAGTTGATCTCATAGAATTTGGAAGTGAAATGGTAGTTAGAGGTCAGGAGAGTAGGGTCAGAAAGGGAGATACGGAAGGATTTATCAATGGGTACTAATTTAGTTAGTTAGGAACAAGAAACTCTGGAGTGTTATTGCATAGTAGGGTGAATGTAAGAAGCAAATATCTAGAAGAAAAGATTTAAATGTTTTTCTCCATAAAAAAATGACAAATGGTTAAGAAAGAGATATATTTAACCTGATGTAAACATTACACAATATAAACACATATCAAAACATTACTTGGTACTCTTTAATATGCACAATTTTTATGTTGTATGCAACAATTAAAAATAAATTTTAAAAATATTAAAAACCAGAAAGGAACAAGGTGGAAGGACGACCACTAGATGTTTTAAAGACATATAAAGCTGCAGTAATCAAAACAATGCTATATTATCATCAAGATAGAAATATAAACCAATGGGGCAAATAAAAATAATCTAGGAATAAGCTCATACACATACAATGAGTTTAACAAAGATGCAAAGGCAAAATTAATGTACCTAATCAGTGCAATAATCACCTAGTAGGGATTGACCCAGAGGCAACTAAAGGCAGGTAGGAGCTGGGTAAATGGGTGCATGCCTTTGGGGTGTATATTTTTCTGTGGTGAGGGGAGCTCGCCTTTCCCTTTCTTTCTGCCCCACTTCTTGTGCAATGTCCTCAGCTGCTTTCTTCCACACTCTTCCACTACAATGCTCTGCCTCACCTCAGGCCCTGAGGAATGGAGTCAGCCACCTATGGACTTGGATCCCTGAAACTGTGATCACTAAATAAACTTTTCCTCCTCTAAAACTGTTCTTGTCACAGCAAACAAAAAAGCTGACTAAAACACAAACAATGAAAAAAAAAACCATAAAGGTGTATTAAAGCGTAAAGACTTGGCAGCATTTTATACAGGACACTTTCTGTGATACAAATGAGTACTTCTGGCAAGAGTTAGGTTATTTACAAGTTCTGTTCTATCTGGAAAATAACTAAGATGTCTTTTTCAAACCATTTCCACAAATAGGAACACATTCACAGGAGACAATAAAAGAAGATGCTTTCATCCTATGTTTTCTCAATTTTTTATACTAATGACGAAGGATAAGTATAAAATGTTTTTCCATTTGTATACATTTTATAAGATGAGATTGACACAAAGAGATGGCTGATGTTTGTCTTCTGTTCTTCTTGCTATCTATGATGGGCAAAATTTGTCTCCTTTTAGACACGGAAATAAAATTTTAAAAATCTCAAATACTGCTGATATTTTTTCAGGTGCTAAGTATTCAGTTTGAGCATTTCACCTTTAGCAATTTTGATATTATTTTATTCCAATTAGCTAGGGAACTACTGCTTTTTATAGCTCCAGGTGTAAAAAGCAGTAAAATTCCTCCAGTGATTGAAGCTTCTGCCAGTATTCTGCCAGGAATTTTGAATACACACCTCTTCCTCTCTTCATCTAACTATGAAATACCTGGGGAAATTATGTCAATTATAAATGTTCTGTTATACTTAAAATACATCCTAAGTTCTTTTTTTTTTTTTAATTAAAGCTTTACACTCCTAGCAAATTGTATTAGTCATTAAGAGGCTGAAACAGAGGTAAAACCACACACACACACAAAAAGCTAAGATCATGTTGTATGTTTCTAAACTGAAGATAATGCGATAATGCTTAAGGAAATAAGATAGAGTTTACTATTTAATGTATTTGTTTTTAAATTTTAATAGGCTGCCCTTTTTTATTTGTTCTAATTAGTTTACAAGATAGTAGAATGCACTTGGACACATCATATATAAATGGAGTAATGCTTTTTAAAAAGATAATTTAGATCTCTTTTCTTTATTTTTTTTCTTTTTCTACTAGACATATATTTCTCAGTTGCTGCTTCCTATGTTTGCCCAGCAAAGGCAGCTGGAAGTTTCCTCCCAACTTAGTCTACAAAAATTATTCATTCAATTTCGTACTACTGTGTTCCCACCACAATACTCAATAGCAATTGGGTATATGGCAATCCAGTTTTGACAGTGAGTTAACATCAGACTCCACAGGTTTGGGGCATAATTTGCCAAAGACTGCTCTCACATCAAAGGACAGCTGCAAGTCTTAGGTGTACCCAGTTACCCCCAAATACCTGGAGTACTAACCCAGGTACTAATCCAGGAGTCCCCATTACCTCCCTCAAGTTCAATATGTTGCTAGAACCACTCACAGGACTCAGGAAAATCCTATTGTTATACTATTCTTTTGTTTGTTTGTACTGAGGATTGAACTGGGGACACTTTACCACTGAGCTACATCCCCAGGTCTTTATTATTATTATTATTATTATTTGTTTATTTTAATTTTTATTGAGACAGGGTCTCACTAAGTAGCTAAGGCTGGTCTCAAACTTATGAACTTCCTGTCTCAGCCTTCCAAGTAGCTGGGAAATCCTATTCTTATCATTAAAAAAAAAAAAAAAAAATATAGGACAACAAGACAAATATAGAGACTTAAATGGCAAGGTATAGCAGGGAGGCAGAGTTCTTGTGTAGTCTCCCATAGAGACAGGGTATATCACCTTTCCAACATATCAATGTGTTGACCAATCAGGAAGCTTCACTGAACTTTCAGCATCCTGAGTTTTTATTATGATTTTATTTACATAGGAAAGATTTGTTAAATCATTGGCCATATGAATGAACCCAATCTCCAAATTCCTGTCCACCCGAGAGGTCAAGCTGGTCTTTCTGGTGGCTGACTCTTATTCTAAAATTGAAAGGAACCCATCATTAGTCATCATATTAACACAACAGAGATGTTCCTATTACTCAAGAAATTCTAAAGATTTTAGTACTCTTCCAGGAACTCAGGACAAAGGTCAAATTCTTTACAAGTCTATAGTTTAAATTGTAAGCTTGCAAATAGGGTACAATCAGACCCTTCATGATCTTGACAGCCTGTTGTTAGAAAATAGAAATAAAGTACTTTATAGAATAATACATGAGTGATAATACTCATAGGCGGCTCCTTTATATGAAAGGGCAAAATAGAAAATTAACTTGACAAAACTTTTCTAGTGGAATCAAACATTTGATTTTAAGCAGTACACAAAATTCAAAGTTAGTGAATAAATATACATTTTTAAATGAATTTAAATATTTGCATGGGTACCTAAAATACAAAAGCAAATGTAAGTAATCTTGCTTTTCTAAAAGTTATCTAGCATTGTTCAGAATAACCTTATTCATTCATCAGAATAATAGTATTCATTAATCATCCTGATAGAAATGTTAGAAATTTTCATTTGACTTAATTTTAACTTTTTTTTTAATTCCTAGAAAAGCTACTGGGGTAAAAAGAACTTACTATTCAAGAATTAAAGTTGACGTGGGCAATAATCCTGTCTTATCAACTTTGTGTAATTTATTAGACACTGTGCCATTTATATTACTCATTTTTAACAAAAAAAGTATGAAAATTAATTCAAAGTATGAAAAAGGGAAAGGGATAATGAAAAAGATAGAAGTAAAAAATAATCTTATGAATAAATAAAAGAAAGAAGGAGAGAAGTAAAATAAAAAGGCAGAAAGGGGAAGAGGAAGATCATGAACAAAAGGAAAAGAGACAAAATAGAAGACAATTCTTCCTGTAGTGTACATTGGTAACATGGCAAGAAATTCTGGACATAGCCAAATTTGGGCAGAGCTGTAGAGATTATAGAATTTGTATTTAAAATGTGAATAAATAAAAGTGACTCAACATTGTCTTTGAAACTCTAGCCAGAGCAATTAGACAGAAGAAAGAAATTGAAGGTATATAAATAGGAAAAGAAGAACTCAAATTATCACTATTTGCTGATGACATGATTCTATATTTAGAGAATCCAAAAAATTCCATCAAAAACTTCTAGGAAAAAAAAAAAACTTCTAGAACTAATAAATGAATTCAGCAAAGTAGCAGGATATAAACTCAATACCCATAAATTGAATGAACTCCTATACATCAGTAATGAATCCACTGAAAGAGAAATAAAGAAAACTACCCCATTCACAGTAGCCTCAAAAAAAAAATAAAATACTTGGGAATCAATCTAACAAAAGAGGTGAAAGTCCTCTACAATGAAAACTACGGAACACTAAAGAAAGAAATTGAAGAAGAACTTAGAAGATGGAAAGAACTTCCATGCTCCTGGATAGGCAGAATTAATTTTGTAAAAATGGCCATACTACCCAAAGTGCCACAGATTTAATGCAAATCCTATTAAAATTCCAATGACATTCTTCACAGAACTAGAAAAAGGAATCATGAAATTCAGTTGGAAAAATAAAAGATCCAGAATAGACAAAGCAATCCTTAGCAAGAAAAGTGAAGCAGGAAGCATCACAATACCAGACCTCGAACTGCACTACACAACTATAGTAATAAAAACAGCTTGGTTTTGGCACCAAAACAGATATTTAGACCAGTGGTACAGAATAGAAGACACGGAGACAAACTCACGTAAGTACAGTTATCTCATACTAAACAAAATGCCAAAAACACTCATGGGAGAAAAGATAACCTATTCAACAAATGGTGGGAGGGAAAATGGAAAGCTACATGTAAAAAAATGAAACTAAACCTTTATCTCTCATCCTGCACGTAACTCAACTCAAAGTGGATCAAAGACTTAGGCACTCAGAGACCCTGAGACTAGTAGAAGAAAAAGTAGGCCCAAATCTTCACTATGTCAGCCCAGGATCTGATTTCCTTAACAAGACCCCTAAAGCACAAGAAGTTAAATTAAGAATCAATAAATGGGATGGATTCAAACTAAAAAGCTTCTTCTTAGCAAAAGAAACAATCAATAATGTGAAGAGGGAGCCTAAAGATTAGAAGAAAATCTTTACCACATGTACCTCAGATAAAGCATTAAACTCAAGGATATGTGAAGAACTCAAAAAACTTCACACCAAAGAAACAAATAACCCAATAAATAAATGGGCTAAGGAACTGATCAGATACTTTTTTTTTTTTTTCCCAGTGCCAGGGATTGAACCCAGGGCCCTGTGCTTGTAATGAACAGATACTTCACAGAAGACATACATTCAATCAACAAATATATGAAAAAAAAAATGTTCAACATCTCTAGCAATTATGGAAATGCAAATCAAAACTACTCTAAGATTCCATCTCACTTCAATCAGAATGGCAATTATCAAGAATACACGCAACAATAAATGTTGGCAAGGATGTGAGGAAAAAGGAACACTCATACATTGCTGGTGGGAATGCAAAATGGTGCAACCATTATGGAAAGCAGTATGGAGATTACTTAGAAAACTTGGAATGGAACCATAATTTGACCCAGTTATCCCACTCCTCAGTTTACACCCAAAGGACTTAAAATCAGCATACTACAGTGACACAGCCACATCAATGTTTATAGCAACTCAATTCACAATAGTTAAGATATGGAACCAACCTAGGTGCCCTTCAACAGATGAATAGATTTTAAAAAATGTGAAACTATGGCATTTGCTAGTAAATGGATGGAGTTGAAGAATATCATGCTAAGTGAAATAAGCCAAACCCAAAAAACCAAAGACCAAAATGTTTTCACTGATATGCGGATGCTAATTCACAATAGTGGGAGGTGGCGGCGGGGCGGGGGGTGGCTAGGGAAAATAGAGTTACTTTATATTAAGTAGAGGGGAGGGAAAAGGGTACGGGGGTATGGGGGTAGGAAGAACAGTAGAGTGAAACAGACATTATTACCTAATGACCAATGTGATCCTACAATATGTACCATCAGAAAAAAGAGAAATTATACTCCATCTGAGGTATGATTTATCAAAATACATAACTACATTCTACTGTCATGTACAACTAATTAGAACAAATTTAAAAATTTAAAAAAAGAATAACAAAACAAAAAATGATTAGAAAAGAAATGAAAAAGAGGATCAGTCTTTTGAATGGAGAAAACTGAATTATTTTGTTCTAAATGCTCCCTCTACAACCTGTGATGGTTCCTTTAGAGAGAACTATCAACCCAAAGCTAAATACATTGACTTTATGTTTAAATGATATTTATCAAGACTCGACTAATCGAAAACAAAAAGCACAATGGAAATTATACATGTACCAAGAATAAAATTTACCATTGTTAATTATTTTTTTAAAAAAGGGAAACAAGTCATATTAAGAGCAAAGGTAGATTATTTTATCAGAATTTATAAGAGAAAGTAGAACTCTTAAAAATGACAAGACAGTGCTGTGATCTAAATGTGTCTCCCAGAATTTATATCATGAAACCTGATCAAAATTTGAAGTGATTAAGTCATGAGAGAAGAGCCATGGTGAATGGGACTAAGGCTCTTTTAGAAGACTTGAGAGAAGTGAATTCTCTCTCTTCCACTTTTCTGCTCTGTAAGAACATAGGGTGTAAGGCACCACCTTGGAAGCAGAAACTGGACCCTCACCAGAATAGCCAGCCCCTGGATCTTGGGTTGCCTAGCCTCCAGAACCAGAGGGGATCAGTTTCTGTTCTTTATAAATAACTCAGTCTCGGGCATTTTGTTAAAGCAATACAATCACTAAGACAGACAGGCAATAATTTTGCATTGATATCTTTAAGAAAATAAAGAACACTTGACTTATTATTTACACTTTTTAAAAATGTTTAAATATTCTATCCTACTGAAACACTACTACATATCCAATTCTCCATATATTGAATTATTTTTCTCTTTTCTTTCTTAGGAATATGATTCTCTCCTTGCCTAGTCTAGAACTTCAATTTGCAGCAAGGAGTGAGGGAAGTGGAGCTAAGCCACCTGACCCAAGGCAGTGTTTTCTGCTCAGGGACCGCCTGCAACCAGCGAATGTTGCAGAGAAATAATGACCCAGCCCCAGAGTCTGTTAGAAATGCTGTGAAGGATCACAATTCCAAATCCCCATGCAGCAGCTGAGATCTCTGTTGCAACCTCATCAGAGTTTACTTTTCCCTCTCCCAACCCTGCCTCCTTCAACATATCAACAAAGTTGCTTCCCAAAGCACTCCTGTGGACTTCAGGTCGTGTTGTGAGAAGCTCTGCCTTAGCTTTCATTCTCCCATTCTTCCTTCCCATCTTTCTTTTAACTAGACAAATCCACAAATGATTTGAGGTAACTAGAGTACCATATAGGAAAATAAATATAAGTAGCCATAATGTCCTTCCTTCTTAGCAATGAAAACAATATTTGCTTTAATTATTTATAGTTTTATTCTGAAAAGTATATAAATTCTATTTATAATTCAAAATATTTTTCTATAACTGGTTTGGTCTGTGGCAACTGAACTCCAAATTTTAGCTTAAAAAGTTATTTCTGTTAACTCAACAGTCTCAACATAATTTCTAAGAAAAAAAAAATGAATTTTCTAATAACCTGTAATTCTCCTCCATTCTCTATTGAAATGAATTGCAGCCTCTTAGGATTTTACATTTACTGAATTTTCTAAAGTGAATTTTAAGAAGTAGAAATTAGATGATTTAGCCAGGTGCAGTGGCAAACACCTATAATCCCAACTACTTTGGAGGCTGAAGTAAGAGGAACACTTAACCCCACAAGTTAAGACTAGTCTGAGCAGTAGAGCAAGACTATGTCTCAAAAAAGGGGAGTAGGAACTTTTTCCAAATCAGCAATTATTTATGCATAGGTGAATAAATTAAATTAGATTGATAAATATAACACATTTATGAGAAAATAATTGTTGATTTAGAATGTAAAAGTAAGCTAAGTCAATTCAGACTTCCAGATGAAAGATGAATCTGTTGCAGAATAATATCATTCAGTCATTTCTGTTAATAAAATTTGGAAACTAGTAACACAATGGAGGGTTTATAAATGACATAAGTGCAGTTCAGTACACATTTGGTCACAACTCCTTACATATAAACAAGATAATTGAGCACAATTTTAAACTAGAAATATCATAGCTTACCATTCATCTTCCAAAATAAATTGGACAATGGCTATTTATATGGGGCGTAGAAGAAGAAAGAAATCTCATCACCGGAATCATAATCTATTCCTATTATAAAGATTGTATAGAAAAAACAATGGGTACTGTTCAGTAATTGTTTAATACACTATACCAAAGTAGGTAAGGTATTCAATTTTTTAAAATTTCACTTAAGTTTTATGTAATTTATTCATAGCAATTTTTCTTAAATTACATTAAATAATCAGTTTTTCAATTATTAAAAGAAGGAAGATGCTTAATCATTTTCAGATTTGGTTAATATAGCTGTATAACCTTTCTGACCCTTTAGATGAGTCTGAGAAATTGTTTTTTTCTTTTTTGTTCAATAGTTGACCCAAAAACACATAGGGGAAGTGATATTTGTTCTGAAGAAAATCAACAAAATATGTAACGAATTATGGAACAAACTAATTAAATGTGTATAGTAGTAATACATCTTGAATATACCAAGACAAGTGCATATTTGCTTTTTTATAACTTTTTTAAAGAGGAGAAAATTGTACATGGTGTGTACACAACTGAAGAAAGAGGTTTGAGTTTTACATTTAAGTACAGCAGAGTGATAAGAGATTTAAACCTGTGCTAAATCCCTGCTGGTTTTCTTACTTGACACATATCACTAAAGTCTCTGAAATCCATTACCTCCTCTATACAATGGGAAAAATTACATCTCCTTTAAAGAGCTATGAAAATTGGGAGAATGTGTAGAAAATGATTAGGAGGATATCAGGTACAAAAAAAGTTCTATGTTGATCTCCTTCCCTCCTCTAGTCCCAATCCTGTTAATTAGTGCACTGTGAGATTTTAAGCAAGTCACTCTTTGAACCTCAGCTTTATTTCTGTAAATTAATCAACTGAACTAGTTCCAACAATACATAGCCCCGATGTTATGACACATTCCTATGTCATGAGCTACTGGACAATGCTTTTCAAGACATACAGATAATTTTATTACCAAGACATATAGATAGTTTTATTTTAAAATATACAGCCATCCCAAGTTAATCCCAATTAAAACATGAAAATCAGTCAGTGGTACTACTATTTGCTTTGGTGTGGAGTAAATGAAGTAGCGATCTAGACAGCAAAAATGGAGTTACTCAAAGCACAATCTACTTTATGTAATAGCCTTGATGTGCCATCAATAATTGGATGATTATGAATTATGGTTCTCAATTATACTTTTATTAACTGGAAATTCTTAGTAATCATATCTTTGTAATTTTATCTTAATAATTTTATCTTTGTCTATGTTTCTAAAAGAAAAAAAGATGAAGCTATTTTGGATTATTAAAAAAAAATCTGTTGTTCTATATGTTTTACTTTCCTGAAAAGCTTCTTGTATCAAAAGATGCTGATGAGAGTGTTCTGAAATACAGGCTTGACCATCTTCAGTGATTGTCCCAATGACGGAAATGTTTGAGCCACAGAATTACATCATCTCCTTGGATCTTCTTAGCAGCAAACCTGCTAAATTGTCTCAAATAAGTTTGTAAGTAAACACATTTTGACAAAAGAAACCCTGTCAGAAACTCTTGAGAAAACTTTGTAATAATTGTAATCATTACAAAGCATAACAGCTTAATTCAGGCATAGTATAGGAGAGATGGGATATGACAAATATTGTTTAGTTCAAAAGACAAAACACACTTCAGGCAAAAGGACTTTCCCGAAGCATGGCATAACTCTATCTTGAGGCACAATTAGTGATTCATAAGCATGACTTAAAATACCAGAGATTAATTTTCTTATACTTTGAAGCCCAAAAATCAGATCAAGGTGATGGTTGGTACCTCTGAAGATTCTGAAAATAATCTATGCCTCACTTCCTTCTGAGACTTTACCAAAAATACTTTTAATATTCATATTACCACCAACATTATCTTTGAGGCTTTTTCTATCAAATATTTCCAGCCTCTAACCTTTATAGAGCCCCTACCCTCAAAATGAAAATATGTGTAAGTCAGGATTCTACCAGAAGAACAAGTAAAGTGGGATGTATATGTACATATTAAGATATTTATTTCATGGAATTAACTTCTATGATTGTGGATTGAAGTTTTTCTTCCTCAAGGAGACTTCGGTTTTGCTTTTAAAATGTTTCAACTGATTAAATTTGGCACATCCACACTATCAAGGGTAACTTCCTCTAAGTAAAGTCAATTGGTTATAGCTATTAACCACATCTGCAAGGTATACTCAAAGTAACACAGAGCTTATGGTGAACTGAATAACTGGACACTATGGCTGGCAAAATTGCCACATTAAGCTAACAATTACATACGTTGAAATTGTAAAATGCATGAAGTATTAAAGCTGTTTTTCAGGTTATGACACAGAAGAACATAAATGTATCTCTGGAACAGATTCGTTTTTTACATAAAATAATTTCTCAGGACAGAAATCTCAAGTGAAAATGGGTTTACAGGGCATACTTCTGCCAAAGCAAAGAATAAAAAGAATTTTTTTAAGGACAAAAGAAGGGAAGGATGAGAAAAAGAAGTAAGGAGAAGTTGTCACAGGACTTATAATTTAGATGATTCAATAACAAAAGGTACTCTTGGACATAGTGGCTTAGTCCAGATACAAAGTACAGCAAAGTAATGAATGTATTTCTCACATGGAGAAAGAAATTCTCCAGGAAATATCACACATTACCCTATGTACATGTATGATTATACAAATGGTATGAATCTACATTGTGTACAACCATAGAAACAAAATGATGTACCCCATTTGTGTACAATGAATCAAAATGCGGTCTGTAAAAAATAAATAAATACATGATTTTTTTTAAAAAAAGAGCTTAATGATTCATAGAATCAGAGAGTAGACTGATGATTACCATGAGCTGGGGTCAGAAGGAAATAATGGGGTGATGTTGGTTCAAACTGAAATTTCAGTTAGGATGAATTAGTTCAAAAGATTTACAGTACTGTCTCTTGCCAATAACAACATGTTATACACTTGAAAACTGCTAAGGGTGTAAATTTAAAGTGTTTTCACTGCAAATGATAAGTCTATAAGAGAATACATATTTAATTAGCTTATTTTAGTCTATCCATGTTTATATATTTTGAAACATCATGTTGTATGCCATATATGTATATGTATATCTATCTATCTATATATATATACACAATTTTATTTGTCAAATGAATAAATATTTTGACAGCAGCCAAGGAAAAATAGAACATTAAAAAAACCTTCTAGGCCAGCTTCTCCAGGTTCTCGGAACGGAACTGGCCCGCTAGTGAGAGCCTGTCTGAACAGAGCACGCTCCGAGTCCCGGAGCCCCTGCAGTGCAGTGTACTCCTGCAAAGAACCAGCGGAGAGCCTCGATCTGCAGTCAGCCTCAGGGATAAGGGCAGGGCAGCAGGAGACCTCTTCAGGCGGCACTGCCCACTCCGGCTGCGGGCTCTCTTCACGGGGCGATCCAAGATGGCGGCCTAGAGGGAGACTGCACCCCCGGTCGCTCCACAACCCAGGAGTTAAGAAGGGGAGGCATTGAGAGACTCGGACTGAAGTGGAGCCACGGGTGAGTCTGCCCACTGGGTAAAGCTCAGCCCGGGTGGCAGGCCCAGATAGAGGTGGCTTAGCAGAGCCGGGCAGGGCAGCTTGAGTCTTCCCAAGGTAGTCTTCCACACTCCGGCAGTGGGCTCTTCCCACACGGCCAGCTGCACGGTGCAGGCCCACAGTGAGAGCATTTCCGCACAGAGCCAGTTCCAAAACGTGGAACCAGTAGGGGGCTAGGGGCAGTATTCTTCGAATGAGCTGCTTTATCAGATTCCTCCAAGACATCAGGCTACTGAAGGCTGGGAGGTGATACACTGGAAATCTACTGGGACACTATAAGCCAATAGTGGAAAACTGCAATATCTCAGGGTCCCACTGACAATTGACCATTATGAGAAAACAAGGGAAGAAAATGTCCCAAACAAACCTAGATACTACATCAATAAAACCCAATGACAGCACAGCAGAAGAAATGTCAGAAAGGGAGTTCAGAATGTATGTAATTAAAACGATCAGGGAAGCTAATGAGGAGATGAAAGAGCAAATGCAGGCATTGAAGGAGGAGATGAAAGAGCAAATGCAGGCATTAAATGATCGCACCAATCAACAGTTAAAAGACCAAATACGGGAAGCAAGAGATCATTTCAATAAAGAGTTAGAGATACTGAAAAAAAACCAAACTGAAATCCTTGAAATGAAGGAAACAATAAACCAAGTTAAAAACTCCATAGAAAGCATAACCAATAGGATAGAACACCTGGAAGACAGAACCTCAGACATTGAAGACAAAATATTTAACCTTGAAAACAAAGTGGAACAAACAGAGAAGATGGTAAGAAATCATGAACAGAATCTCCAAGAACTATGGGATATCATGAAAAGGCCAAATTTGAGAATTATTGGGATTGAGGAAGGCTTAGAGAAACAAACCAAAGGAATGAACAATCTATTCAATGAAATAATAACAGAAAATTTCCCAAATCTGAAGAACGAAATGGAAAACCAAGTACAAGAGGCTTATAGAACTCCAAACATACAAAATTACAACAGACCCACACCAAGGCACATTATTATGAAAATACCTAACATACAAAATAAAGACAGAATTTTAAAGGCCGCGAGAGAAAAGAATCAAATTACATTCAGAGGGAAACCAATAAGAATATCAGCAGATTTTTCAATCCAGACCCTAAAAGCTAGAAGGGCCTGGAACAACATATACCAAGCCCTGAAAGAAAATGGATGCCAACCAAGAATCTTATACCCAGCAAAACTTACCTTCAAATTTGACGATGAAATAAGATCCTTCCATGATAAACAAAAGCTAAAGGAATTTACAAAAAGAAAGCCAGCATTACAGAACATTCTCAGCAAAATATTCCATGAGGAAGAGATGAAAAACAACGATGCAAATCAGCAACAGGAGGCGCTAGCCTAAAGGAATAGCCAAATAAAGGAGAAACCAAATCATGTCAAAAACAAATATGAGTCAATTGACTGGGAATACAAATCATATCACAATAATAACCCAGAATGTTAATGGCCTGAATTCATCAATCAAAAGACACAGACTGGCAGATTGGATTAAAAAGAAAAATCCAACAATATGCTGCCTGCAAGAGACACATCTCATAGAAAGAGACACCCATAGACTAAAGGTGAAAGGATGGGGAAAAACATACCATGCACACGGACACAGCAAAAAAGCTGGAGTATCCATCCTCATCTCAGATAATGTGGACTTCAAACCAAAACTAGTCAGAAGGGATAAAGAAGGACATTACATGCTGCTTAAGGGTAGCATAAATCAGCAAGACATAACAATCATAAATATCTATGCCCCGAACATTGGCTCATCCACGTACGTCAAACAAATCCTTCTCAATTCCAGAAATCAAATAGACCACAACACAATAATACTAGGCGATTTTAACACACCTCTCTCACCACTGGATAGATCGTCCAAACAAAAATTGAATAAAGAAACTATAGATCTCAACAACACAATCAGCAATTTAGACTTAACGGACATATATAGAATATACCATCCAACAAAGAATGAATACACTTTCTTCTCAGCAGCACATGGATCCTTCTCTAAAATAGACCATATTTTATGCCACAAAGCTACTGTTAGTAAATACAAGAAGATAGAGATACTACCTTGTACTCTATCAGATCATAATGGATTGAAATTAGAAATAAATGACAGAATAAAAAACAGAAACTTCTCCAATACCTGGAGACTAAGTAATACACTATTATATGATGAATGGATAACAGAAGACATCAGGAGGGAAATAAAAAAATTCTTAGAAGTAAACGAGAACAAAGACACATCATATCAAAATCTCTGGGACACTATGAAAGCAGTACTTAGAGGAAGATTTATTTCATGGGGTGCATTCAAAAAAAGAAGTAGAAATCAACAAATAAACGAGTTAACACTACAGCTCAAAGCACTAGAAAAAGAAGAGCAGACCAATACCAAAAGTAGTAGAAGACAGGAAATAGTTAAAATCAGAGCCGAAATCAACGAAATCAAAACAAAAGAAACAATCGGAAAAATTAATAAAATAAATAGTTGGTTCTTTGAAAAAATAAATAAAATTGATAAACCCTTAGCCACACTAACAAAGAGAAAGAGGGAGAAAACTCAAATTACTAAAATTCGGAATGAACAAGGAAACATCACAACAGACACGAGTGAAATACAAAACATAATTAGAAGCTATTTCGAAAATCTATACTCCAACAAAACAGAAAACCTTGAAGACATCAACAAATTTCTAGAGACATATGAACTACCTAAACTGAACGAGGAGGACATACACAACTTAAATAAACCAATTTCAAGCAATGAAATAGAAGAGGTCATCAAAAGCCTACCAACAAAGAAAAGTCCAGGACCAGATGGGTTCTCAGCCGAGTTCTATAAAACCTTTAAAGAAGAGCTCATTCCAATACTCCTCAAACTATTCCATGAAATAGAAGAGGAGGGAACCCTACCAAACTCGTTCTATGAAGCCAATATTACCCTGATACCTAAACCAGACAGAGACACATCAAGGAAAGAAAATTTCAGACCAATATCCTTAATGAACATCGACGCAAAAATTCTCAACAAAATTTTAGCAAATCGCATACAAATATATATTAAAAAGATAGTGCACCACGATCAAGTGGGTTTTATCCCAGGGATGCAAGGTTGGTTCAACATTCGGAAATCAATAAATGTCATTCACCATATCAACAGACTTAAAGTTAAGAATCACATGATTATTTCAATAGATGCAGAAAAAGCATTTGATAAAATACAGCATCCCTTCATGCTCAAAACACTAGAAAAAATTGGGGTAATGGGAACATTCCTAAACATTATAAAGGCCATCTACGCTAAGCCCATGGCTAATATCATTCTAAATGGTGAAAAACTGAAAGCGTTCCCCCTAAAAACTGGAACAAGGCAGGGATGCCCTCTTTCACCGCTTCTATTCAACATCGTCCTTGAGACTCTAGCCAGAGCAATCAGACAAACCAAAGAAATTAAAGGGATACGAATAGGAAAAGAAGAACTCAAACTATCCCTGTTCGCTGATGACATGATTATATATTTAGAGGAACCTGGAAATTCCACCAGAAAACTTTTAGAACTCATAAGTGAATTCAGTAAAGTAGCAGGTTACAAGATGAATGCTCATAAATCCAATGCATTTTTATACATAAGTGATGAATCTTCAGAAAGAGAAATTAGGAAAACTACCCCATTCACAATAGCATCGAAAAAAATAAAATACTTGGGAATCAATCTCACAAAAGAGGTGAAAGACCTCTACAATGAGAACTACAGAACACTAAAGAAAGAAATTCAAGAAAACCTTAGAAGATGGAAAGATCTCCCATGTTCCTGGATAGGCAGAATTAATATCGTCAAAATGGCTATACTACCTAAAGTTCTATACAGATTCAATGCAATTCCAATTAAAATCCCAATGATGTACCTCGCAGAAATAGAGCAAGCAATTATGAAATTCATCTGGAAGAATAAAAAACCTAGAATAGCTAAAGCAATCCTCAGTAGCAAGAGTGAAGCAGGGGGTATTGCAATACCAGATCTTCAACTCTACTACAAAGCAATAGTAACAAAAACGGCATGGTATTGGTACCAAAATAGACAGGTAGATCAATGGTACAGAATAGAGGACATGGACACAAACCCAAATAAATACAATTTTCTCATACTAGACAAAGGTTCCAACAATATGCAATGGAGAAAAGATAGCCTCTTCAACAAATGGTGCTGGGAAAACTGGAAAACTATATGCAATAGAATGAAACTAAACCCCTATCTCTCACCCTACACAAAACTCAACTCAAAATGGATCAAGGACCTCGGAATCAGATCAGAGACCCTGCATCTTATAGAAGAAAAAGTAGGTCCAAATCTTCAACTTGTTGGCTCAGGATCAGATTTCCTTAACAGGACTCCCATAGCACAAGAAATAAAAGCAAGAATAAACAACTGGGATAGATTCAAACTAAAAAGCTTTCTCTCAGCAAAGGAAACTATCAGAAATGTGAAGAGAGAGCCTACAGAGTGGGAGAATATCTTTGCCAACCATACCTCAGATAGAGCGCTAATTTCCAGAATCTATAAAGAACTCAAAAAACTCTACACGAAGAATACAAATAATCCAATCAACAAATGGGATAAGGAAATGAACAGACACTTCACAGAAGAAGATGTACAAGTAATCACCAGATATATGAAAAAATGTTCAACATCCCTAGTAATAAGGGAAATGCAAATCAAAACCACCCTAAGATTTCATCTCACCCCAATTAGAATGGCGATTATCAAGAATACAAGCAACAATAGGTGTTGGCGAGGATGTGGTGAAAAAGGAACACTCATACATTGCTGGTGGGGTTGCAAATTAGTGCAACCATTCTGGAAAGCAGTGTGGAGATTCCTCAGAAAGCTTGGAATGGAAACACCATTTGACCCAGCTATCCCACTCCTTGGCCTATACCCAAAGGACTTAAAATCAGCATACTACAGAGATACAGCCACATCAATGTTCATTGCTGCTCAATTCACCATAGCCAGATTGTGGAACCAACCTAGATGCCCTTCAGTTGATGAATGGATAAAGAAACTGTGGCATATTTATACAATGGAATATTACTCCGCAATGAAGAATGATAAAATTATGGCATTTGTAGGCAAATGGTCGAAATTGGAGAATATCATGCTAAGTGAGATAAGCCAATCTCAAAAAACTAAAGGACAAATGATCTCGCTGATAAGCGGATGAGGACATATAATGGGGGGTGGGAGGGGCTAGCATTAGGTTTAGGGTTAGGTTTAGAGTTAGGCTAAGGAGAGCAGTAAGAATGAAGGAAAGAAGGACTGTGTAGAGGGAAAAGAGGGGTGGGAGGGGTGGGAGGGGTGGGAGGGGTGGGGGGGAGGGGAAAAATATAATAAACATCATTACCCTATGTAAACGTAAAAAAAATAAATAAATAAATAAAAAAAAAAAAAAAAAAAAACCTTCTAAATAATACCCTAAATTTCCAAAAAGAAAAAAATTGGTACATTGCATAAATGTGTATAATAAATGAAATTTAAAATAGTCAAAAGGGAGAAGGCAAACTAATACATAGAAACCATAACAACAGGCACTATGCCAGACATTTCCTTCATGGTAATCCAGAAAGTAAGAATTATTTCTGTCTTACAGAAGAGGAATCCAAGGCTCAGTTGCACTAACTTAATTACTACTACAAAAGTCAAACATGTTCAAACATGCTCATACAAGTCTGTGCATTGTCTATTGCTTCCAATAGCCTCTTTTATGCATGCTCACAATATTTATGGAAGTGGACATCCAGTGTATAAATTAGGAAAACCACTCCATTCACAATAGGCTCAAAAAAAAAAAAATACTTGGGAATCAATCTAATAAAAGAGGTGAAAGACCTTTACAATGAAAACTACAGAACACTAAAGAAAGAAATTGAAGAGAACCTTAGAAGATGGAAAGATTGCCCATGTTCTTGGATAGGCAGAAATAACATTGTCGAAATGATCATTCTACCAAAAGTTCTATACAAATTAAATAAAATTCCAATTAAAATTCCAATGATGTACCTCATAGAAATAGAGAAGGTAATCATGAACTTCTCTGGAAGAATAAGAGACCTCGAATAGCCTAAACAATCCTGAGCATGAAAAGTGAAGCAGGAGGTATCACAATACCAGGCCTTAAACTATACTACAGAATAATAGTAACAAAAATGGCATGATATTGGCACCAAAATAGATAGGCAGACCAAAGGTACAGAACAGAAGACACAGAGACGAACCCACATAAATACAGTCACCTCATACTAGACAAAGGAACCAAAAACATACAGAAGAAAAACTTCTTGACACCCAGCAGAGCACCACTACCAAATTGACTTTGACGTGGCCTGGTTGTTTTCGAGTTGTTGCTTTCATTGTTCTCATTGTTAGACACACACACACACACACACACACACACACACACACACATACCCCCAAAGAAGGATTTATACACTGAAAAATGAATTCTATTTCCAAGCTGAACACTAGTCTCACTCTTCATGGATAAAAGCCATCAATATTTCTTAATATCTTTTCACAAACTTTCCATGGACATTTTTCTTCAGCACCTCTTTAATGAGCAGTTTAGCTAGCAGTTTATGTTTACATATCAATATTTAAATTGTTTCTATCAATAGGCTTTAGGTTTTCTTTCATTTTTTTGATATGCAATTAAAGCAGAAGGCAACTTTTCATGCATTTGAGTTCTGGTTTTGTTGTGCTTTTTCTCTAGGCCAACTGTTCATCTCAGTGCCACACAGACCTTGGTTCTGCTGCCTATCACTTGATGCAGATCAGTGACTTCTTTACAAAAGAAAAAAATCTCTGAGGAGAGTCTTGCATGTGTTCTACACAGAGCATTAAGAACAATCTAGATAAGCAAGTGACTTGTGGTTTAGATGTTGCTCTTACAGAACAGACCTTCATAGTCAACATCCAACCCCAATTTGGACACAAGGTTATAACAAGTAACAGCACAAACACTAAAACGTGGTTGCCAAAGTAAAAAAAAAAAAAAAAAAAAAAAAAACAGAGTAAAACAAAAAGCCCACTTTTTAAATTCTACTTCCTGAAATTCACTGAGCTCTGTTTGGAAGCCCATACCAGCCTGAAGATTCTATATTATTTTCTTGATTCCTTTGCCTTTGCACATTTTCACTTGGGAGGCAGAGATCTACTTTGTATTTTATTGAATGGATACTCAACAATACTCAGTAATATCTATCTTTTTATTTATATTTTTGGAACATCTAATAACTAATAACCTGCTTTCTAGTAGCACTAGAGCAAAATTAATCATTATCATAGCACTATTATGCAATCTTTGCAAGTACCTTTCATTTGGCCTTACTTAGACAAGGACTATGTCAGTTCAAAAACTACTATTTAATTCAGCTTCTTCAATAAAAAGTTAATTCAATAACAGAACAAACTGGTAAAATGCTCAATATGTTTTTGCTAATAACAGAAGAAAAAAGAAGAATTAAAAGTGGGTCATTTTTTGAGCCGACACAACCCAAATGGACCCTGGATGACCATGACTTTTCACTCTTCAATAATTGTTTTGTTGTAAGACAGGTTAACAACTTAGAATCCATTGTTCTGCAGAACAATGTTCCACAAATGTTGATAGTTATAAGGACAAAGAGTGGGGAAAGGGTATTTAATGTGTAAATGTGAATTATGAAACTCCAAAACAACATACGGATGAATCACTTCTTTTTTTCCTGTGGGCCACTAATTAGCATTTCCTGGCCTTCCAGAAATCACCATAAAAACCAGTATTCCACCTTAATTATGAATAACTATGAAATAATGCTTCTTTTAAAAATCCTTTAGGGCTGGGGATATAGTTCAGTTGGTAGAGTGCCTGCCTTGCAAGCACAAGGTCCTGGGTTCAATCCCTACCACCGCAAAAAAAAAAAAAATCCTCTAAATAATGTACAGTCTGAGTTATCCCCAGAATTATGAGAAACACTTTTCTAACTCTTCCAACCTTAAGGTAGATAACAAGTAAAAAATTTTTTTTTAAAACAATCACTGAGCAACCTGCTGATTTTCAAAATCTGTTTTCTGCCTTAATTTCCCAACCTTCTCTTCTCTGTACACCAAAGTCATAAATTTCTCTTTTTAAATTTAAGCAAGAGGTTCACTATTCTGTTAGGCACTGAGTCATCAAGTGTCACCAATCCCCTGTTCTGTATTCTCAGTCCCTGAAAATTTACCACTTCATTACATTGATCCCATAGAACTCTGAGTAGGCAAAAGAAAAAAATTATTTTGCATCTGTTTTTCTAGATCCAGAGAATCTGGGGATCAAGACAAATACTTAACTATTAGCATTAGTAGTAACTGTGTGAGAATTCAGAGGCACAGCACCTACTGGGTACCAGGAACTCTGCAAGCATTCAGTGAATGTGTTAAATGACAAATGGGGAAAGTGTCATTAACACCTCCATGTTAGTGATGTTTTTGTCTGTTATTTAAATCAGGGACAAAATCAAAGCTGTAGACAATTTTTAAGTTGATTTTTGCCATAGAAGAGTTTTCATTTTTAAGCTAAATTTTAGTGCTTTTAGGTAAGGCAGGTTCTCCTCTTTCCACAGTCCTGACATCACCCACTTTTCTCGTAGTGATACCGCCGTTTGTCGGTGACGAGTTCTGCTCCTTCTAATGTTGAAGATTGAACACTAGAGAAGCACGCCAAGGCAAGCAGATTAAGCAAGTTTTATTTAAAGGTAATAATATAGATTTCTCCCGACAGGAAGAAGGGGGCCATGGCTGATGTTCTAAAGTCCCAAGAAGTGAACGCACCCTACATCTTTTATAGGTTAAAGTCTCTTTTGTTCTCCAGTTCTCTCCCCCCTTATCTCTCCTTCCTGCCTACTGCCTAGGCCTGGTTTTGCATTAAGTGAGAAGCCTTGGGCAGGGGGAGGGCCAAGGTGATTCAGGCAGATAAGGGCCCAGGGGGCATTAATTAGCAGCTCCTTGCTTGCAGTCCTTGATAAAGGCAGGTAAATTTGGTAATCAATGGGCTTTGGAGATCCTTGACATTCCATTCTTCCAGGGGCAGTCTCCCAACTTCCAGAGGCAGATGGCTTCATAGCTTCATTTCCTCGATTTGACCTGATCCCCTATTTCTACACTAACTACCTGTCCTTAATTCTGGCTTCAATATCTGGCAACTTTATGCCCCACTGTTACCTGGATGACTCTTGTAACCAATGAGTATGCTACTCCCAGTCTAGATATTATGGGAGAAATGATGTTCATTATGCTTACAGGTATAAAGTGAGTTGTACATGCGGGGTAGAATAATATGTATTTTCCTAGAAATAAATGAAGATCTGTATACTTACATAAGGGAATTACTGAGAAAATAGATAAGAAATAATAGAATATTATCATTTTTTTTAAAACAAGTTGTATGATTCAATGCCTACATGGTAATCTTTAGCATATAATCATGCCATATTACTAATTCTCTATGCCCCAGGCAGAGACTGATGTGGAAGACACAGAGAGGGTTCCAGGCATGGCTGCCATGATGGTTAGAGGTTAGAAGGAGAGGCCTGATAGTGGAGAGCCTCCCCAGGGAAAACCAGAGTATGTCTTCATGTGGCTCTTCCTAAGAACAGGATAGGACCAGCAAAGGCAGTACCAGCACTCTCATTTCAGACATTCAGTCAGAGCTCTGGACACAGAAGGGAAGGGAAAAATTTTTAAAGGAAAAAAAAAAATTATTGTTTAAAAGAAGAATTATAAATAGATAACTTCCATTAAAGAAAGAACAAAGAAATCCAGTAAAGTGCTTGCTTCACATGTGTAAGGCCCTGGTTTCGATCCCCGGTGCTAAAAAAAAAGGAAAGAAGTAAAAAGAAAAGAGAAAAATGCAAGTTTTAAGTAGCATTCGGAAAACACTCTCCTACTCCAATTAAATAAGCAATCAAGTTTTTCCAACGAGGATATCCATTGTTCACAGAACAGTTCCAAAAGTCATCAGGCTACTCTAGAGGTCGTATTCAACTAAGCAAATGGTGACACACCCCATGTTCAGGTTTGTGAAAAACAGAGTCAAAGGATATTACTTAATGTAAGGAAATCCCACAAAACCACGCCGCACACGGGAAATCACATAAGGGAATTTATTAAGCAAACAGAATGTCTCCCTGTAGGGTAAGAGAGAAAATGAGAGGGAAAGAGAAAGGAAAGAGAAAGGGCACATGCTAGAGAGAGTAGAAAGCCAGGAGGAGAAAAAGCAAGTGTGTAGGAAAGAGAAGCAAGAGAGGAAAGATGGCGGTTGAATTCCGCTGGGCTAACGGGATCAATATTGGAGAAGGATACTTGCAAGCTGAATGATGAACCAATAGCTAGCTAGGATGTTCACAGATTGACAAGTGGTTGGGAGGCGAGGAAAATGGCTGCAACAGAAAGGGTGGGGGAGCAGCTTTATACATTACATATAACAAATATTATTGAACATTTTCTCTGTGCTAGGTACACAGTGGATGCTAAGGAGAAATAATTGCCAAGGACAAGTTAGAATCCCTGCTAAGTCTGTTACACTATGCCTCAGCCTTGTCTTTTTATTTTTTAAAGAATTTAACCTTTATTTTATTTGTTTTCATGTGGGGCTGAGGATCGAACCCAGGGCCTCACTGTGCTAGGCAAGTGCTCTACTACTGAGTTACAATCCCAGCCCAGCCTTTTCTTTCTTATAGCATACAATGTACATGTAAGATAACCAACCCATCAGTAATAGGTCTCTTTACAAATGGTGACTTCTGTGACTTTTTCCCTACTCTCCAAGGGTACATATCAGAATCTTTGAGAAATCTTGCATTTGAGGTATTTTGAGAAGTTTACTTTGAAATTCTGATATGGGCTTCCCCCTAAGAATATGCTATCCTCAATTGAGAACCATAAGTTTAGTGGGGCTTAGGGCCTAAGAAGGTAGAAGCAGCAAAGAGTGACATATCATCTTGAATACTAGATTTAATTCTAAAGTCATAGTCCTGCACAAGACAAAAACATGAAAATTCTCTGCAAAATACCGTATAAATGGTTTCATTCTGTATCATGTGTGTATTATTCTGTGATATGTATATAGTAACATGTTATATGTTTGATACTATAAGGCATCTATTTTTTTAGATCATGTTTAGAAATTATAGAACCCATTTTACAACTTGAAAACTATCAAAATCATGAAAATATCAACCTGTTTCTTACAAATATTTTCATCTAATAGGGAAATTTTTTTCTCTATACATCCTCTAAATCAATGCTTAGAACAGTTTTCTGTAAAATGTTTATTCTGAGACTTTCAGAAGACCATCATCTTCTATCTGCCTTACAACTTAAACACTACACTGTTTTTCCTTGCTAAAGTAGAAAGAAGAAAATTCTCAATTCATAGCTCTCTTTTGTTAGGCATCCATAGACTATTGTAAACATGAGTGCATCCACAGCCAAACACTTTTGTTCCACTTTTTGCATTTTTCTTCTTAATGACAGGCAGATGTAATTGAATTTGTGTAAGTCAAATGCCCATCTTATGCTTTTCCACTGTAATTACAAGACAAATTAGTGGTATCTACAGCAAAAGCATGTAGAATGTGGTATAGATGTACAGAGGACAAAATCACTGGCTCTTTGGGGGAGAAATTGGGAAAAGTGTAACCAAAAAGATTTTACTTAAACCATGAAAGAAACTGCTAGTTAAAGATGGCAGTGAAGGTAGGTTGGGCATTCTAGCAAAAACATAAATGAATAAAATTGTCATAAAGCATACCAGCATGTTTGGGAAATTAAGATCAATCTGAATCATCAAATAAAAGTATGTCAGTTAATATGCGCGCGCGCGCACACACACGTTCACATTCAATGACAGGTTATCTGGCAGAGTGGGGGGATTAAGGTAAGATGACCAATTCCCCATACCTAATCTGGGACAATTCTGAAGACTCACATAAACTGCAGAGCTTCCTTGCTGCAACTACAAGGTAGTTTCAATCTCTCCTCTGCCTAATTGTTTCTTTCAATCAGTCCCTTCGAGTCAAATTCCTGAATGTATTCTGCAACAAAATTCCTGTATCTCCATCTCAAAGTCTGTTTCCAAGAATACTAACCTAAAGCAGTTGAATTCAGATACTGAAATGAGATTTTAGAGGTGAGTCACCTGTTGATGGCTAGTGCTCAGTACCCTCTCACTGGTGGTAGATGCAACAACATGATCCCCAGCATTCTATAACAGGGCAGTGGTTAACACTTTCACCTAAGCTGGATGGAATGGGAAGGGAAAACACTGTCTAGGGGCAATATCTCAGCATTTAGGAGATTTGGAGGAAACAGTAATTATAGGGACTATGGAAGAAACGTCTGTAGCTAAGGGCTATTAATTCATTAGAGAAAGACAACAAGAAGTTGGAAATAATTAATCACCAGTTCAAGGTAATTGTGAAAGCCAGAGGGATTCCTTGGCAGTATATAAAGAATCTTTGTTCTACTATAGCTGAAGGGCAAAGAAAGCTAAGGATCTTTCCTGGAACTGAATTATAAATGTAGCAGAACTCCAGAGAAGGTAAAATTCTAAAGTAGGCAGTTCTACAATGCCAAGACTAGTATCAGGATTAGTAAACCTGAAATGGGAGTGTTCTGGTCTTTGCACTCAAAATTCTTAAATACCCAAATTTTCTTGAACCTTCTGGGCCCTCAAGAAACGGTTCATTTCTCCTTTTTAGAGACTAACATTGTCTGCCTGCCTTACTTTTAGATGATACAGAAACTTCTGCCTTTCAAGACAACACTTGTCCCTCTCAATATCTACCCAGAAATTTCAAGTCAATATCAATTTTCCAGAAACACAAAATCATTTGGGACTTCATGTCAGAGTAGGGCCCAGGGTAATAAGCAAATCCACAATGCAACAGGATGTGGAACAATCCAGTCATCATTATCTCTATCCTTCATGTTATATTGGAAAAAATACACTTGGTAGTTAGCAGACCCCAGGTTGACCCCAGTGAGTTCCTTGGCTTTGGAGGTCAGAGCTATTATTGAAATACCCAGTGGATGCCTCTGTCCAGATTTTATAGTAAATAGTTAGGTTGCTGCATGATGTAAGAAGGTCATGGCAACCAGAAGTCAAAGTTCCCCAGGATGAAAGTGAGGACCTAAGCCACTGAAACTAGCAAAGGTACTAATCAAGGGTAATAAGGATATAGAATGGGTAGAAGCAAGACAATATCTGTTGTAGCCTCCAGAGCAGCAACAGTATTAGGGTTGTTTTCCATTATATATTTAAATGATAGTATTTTGAATATAATATGTTAAAGAAAATATATTATCAAAATAATTTTAACATTTTTCAGTGTGTCTACTTGGAATGTTAAAAGACCATATGGCTCATATTTGTGGACTGCCTTATATTTCTATTGGACAGGTTTTCTCTCCAATATTTGCATGCAAAAAATGTTTCACTTCTCGTTGGTTAAAACTTCTAATCAATAAGGGGCATTAGATATCTGAATATGTATAATGTAGCTAATAGACTAAAAGCTACTCAGATGTCCATGAACTGCAGGGAAATAAAGTATATAGTGCAAGATGATGAGAAACTGAAAAAGGAAATCATCCCTCCAGCTCATTCCTTTCTCCCTCTTTAGAGGCATGGTATAAACACTAGCCATGAAATAGGACATAGAGGCTGCACAGATTTGCCTATTTTATTTTATAATTTTAAAAATCACAGGAATCTTTCCTAAATGTATTAACTGAACTCAAAACCTATATCCATATCACCCCATCTAACAAATACCTCTGCAGCAAGTTGGACCTTTGCATCTCTTCAGAGCTACATGCACGGAGGAAATGCCTCTTAAAAATGAAAACTGTAAGTAAGATAAAGTCATTGCATCTTAGAAACTAAGTTCGAAATAATGGCCTAACCACAATATTCAGTCATCCACTGTAAAATTATCTGCTGTAATCTCCACTCTGAATGTGGATAGCTAAATAGAAATATATAAACAAACAATATCAAAGTGCCTTTTTGGCCAACTGCCACTCTGCCACTTCTGAACTGAAGCCAATTATAATGACATCACTCTAGCCTCATGTCCTTTACTGACCTTCCTACTTATGTTGCCAAAATGTATTAAATTTCTTCTCCACAATTTGTCTTTTTCCCTTTGTCTTTCTTTCTTTAAATAATGACTTGACATCACTTGACCTCAACCTACGATTTTGGCTGATAATATCACTGAGCAATTCACTTACATAAATGGCCTTGCATAATCATCTGTGGTGTCATAGAAAACTGTGCAAGAAAAGATTGAATTTATATAATATGGAACTAAAGAAAATTATTTAAAATATACAAATACACCACACCTCCATCTGGCAGGTAAGATGGGATGTTCTATCAAGTTGTAAAATTCCAATTTCCATAGTTCTATAAATATCAAAATTCACGTTAGTAAGCTCATCTGCATACCTTGTTTATTTTTACTATTCTTGAAATAAAGTCACTTTGTCCACTAAATTGAAAATGAAATTGGCGTCCCATTAGCTAAAGTTTTTAAACATGATTAAACTCTTGGAAATGTTGAATAGCCACAAATACAAAAAGAGAAAAAGAAAATAACTGTTTAGTGGGGAGAAAATTAGTATTTTTGAAATGGTAAAGGACAAAGTTATTTTTCTGAAAAACTATGGCCAGGTTAATATTACCTGATAGAATATATATGTAATAAAATGTAAACTAGTCTATATTATAATGCTGAGACATCTATGAATTCACACATACTAATTAAGTAAAATATTATCACAATTGTTCAAGCAGGAAGATTTTTTTCTTGTTTAAAAAAGAAACATTAGGGCTGGGGGCATAATTAAGCAGCTGAGTGCTTGCCTAGCATGCACCAGGCCTTGGGTTTGATTCCTAGCAGTGAAAACAAAAGAAAAAAGAAATTTTCTACGGAGTTATTTAAGAGGCTATTACTGACACTGCCCTTTTCTTTGTTGTACCCTCAGTGTTTAGCACTATGCCTGGTACATATTTTGTATTGATTCATGCACTCTGAATGGTCTAATATTCCAATTTACAGAGCACTAACATAGCATGGTGATTGTATTACACTATATTATTTTTTATATATATTTGACTATAGAATCAAATGCCCTCTATTGAAGTCCTGCATCTGTCCTTTCCTGGTATATAATTTCTTCTCCATTTTTTCAACTGAAAAATGGTTATAGTAATAGCCCTACCCTTACAGAAATGTGATAAGGAACAATGAATTGATGCACATGAAACTTTAGAACAGTATCCATAACATAGATTCCAACCAACACAGTCACTATTAAATAGCAATCCGTCTTTGTACTTCAAAGTTGACAAGTCCTTTTCACTTACAATGTTCAGAATCTCATAAAATCTCCTGACCCAAGGAGGACACATACATATTATTAGATTAATTTAAGGCTGAAGAAACCAAGGCCCAGGGTCATACTACCAGAAAGGAACAAAGCCACAACTTGAATTCAAGTTTTTTTCTGAATTCCAAACTTTCCTCTATATAGAGCTGAAATGAATTCTTTGGATTCTTCACCTCATAGTTTATAAAATGTGTGCAATAATCATGGTAGGATTATTGTGATTCACTATTTTTAGTGACCAGATTGTGGCAGAGAAAATAGACGTAATGATTGGTTTCTTATTTTTTCAGTGTCTGTTTGAGTGGTCATGGATGGCTCTTTCAAGTACCATTTTTAAGCACCATTCTTGCTGAGTACCATGACACAGGTACTCCCTGCCCTCAGAGCACCTAAAAGCACTGGTGAAAATGTACATGTGCATACATTACATGAAGAGGTACTGCGGGGGGATGTGAGACAAAAGAGGAATTTGAGAAAGCACTGTAATAGTTAATAGATTGCCAGAACTTGGTAGATCCCTGAGGTTCCTTCCTAGGAAAAGAACTTGTCATCTTGAACTAATACATGTAAGATCATTTGACCTTGTTTTCGTCTTTTATAAAACTGAAATATGAGTCCCTTAGATAATTTCCAGCTTTATATTATTATTATATACTCTCATACACCATTGGAAGAAGGTAAATCAGTAAAATCTTTTGACGAATAACTTGTAAAACTGGAAAACCATACGAACACTGACCCAGCAGTTTCAGTGAACCACTTAGTCCACCTTTATTAGGACTGGTAAAGCCACCCATCATGTCTTATCTGAACTACTATAAAAGTCTTTTTACCTGTCCCCCTGCTCTCTCCAGTTCCCTTCAACTGGTTCTTCATACAGTGACAAGAGCAAGCGTCTTAAAACACAAATCAGATCGTACCAATTCCCTCTTTAAAATCCCCTAATAACTTCCCATCACACTAGGAGAAAATCAAGATTCCTACCATGACTTCCAAAGTCATGGGGAATTTGCCCAAGCTTTCTTATTTATTTATTTTTTTCTTTTTTGGTCCCAAGAATTGAACCCAGGAGCGCTTACCCACTGAGTCACATCCCCAGCCCCCATTTTTAAAATTTTTTTTCTGAGACAGTGTCTCATTAAGATGCTTAGGGCCTTGGTAAGTTGCTGAGGCTGGCTTTGAACTTGCAATCCTTCTGCCTCAGTCTCCTGAGTCATTGGAATTACAGGGTTTTACACCACTCTTTCATCTGCCTCAAAAATTCTCTACATCCCATTAAATTTCAACTTAAATGCTGCCTTTTCCATGTGAAACTGACAACCCAATCTAAAGGGACTACCTAACCAATCTCCAGCATATCGTTCTTGTTTTAATTCTTTACAGCACTATCACAATGTAATCCATTCCTTATTTACTTGTTCAAATTTCATACATTCATTTTTTGACATAGATGTGCTTTCTGGCACGTATTTGGTATTTATTTCTTTGTTTTTCCACTCCCTCCACCCACTCCAGAGAGTTTAAATTTAAAAGAACAGGAAGCTCTCCTCTCACCTCTACTCTTCACCCTGTACTGCGAAGTGCCACCTGGGCCAGGCTGCTGGATTGGGCCCGTGGGCAACACTCCACCTCCCCGCAACTGAGGCTCACGGGGCCTGCACCGCACCACTACAGCAACGGGGCAGCTGACCGCAAATACGAGGATTTTTGGACCATGGCGCTACATCCTGGAGGACAAGGTGGTAGAGGACCAGGTGGTGGAGGACCTGAAGACCCAGGAGAGCAAGAAGCAGACGCGGAACTCGGTGCAAGGCATCCTGCAAATCATAAGCCCTGCAACCATGTGCTGAGCCTCTATTTCCCCATTCAGCACAACGACAGTTCCCAGGAGGTCATTGAGGGTTAGTAAGCCCAGCATAGCCAGCACCACATGCCCTGCAAGGGAAGTATCCTTTGCAGCACTGAGGTGAGTGTAGATGAAGTAAAAGCATTGGCTTCTCTGATAATTTATAAGTGTGCAGTGGTTGATGTGCCATTTGGGGATGCTAAAGCAAGTGTTAATATCAATCCCAAGAACTATATAGGTAATAAATAGGAGGAGATCACAGGAAGGTTCACACGGAGCTTGCACAAAAAGGTTCTACTGGTCCTGGCATTGATGAGCACAGCAGGAGATGTCCTGGATCGCTGACACCTATGCCAACACCATAGGGCACTACGGTATTAATGTACATGCCTGTGTTACTGGTAAACCCATCAGTCAAGGAGGCATCCACAGATGCATCTCTGCTACTGGCCATGGTGTTTTCCATGGGATTGAAAACTTCATCAATGAAGCCTCTTTCAGGAGCATTTTAGGAATGCCATCGGATTTGGAGGTAAAACATTTGTCATTCAGGAATTTGGTAACATCCACATGGATCAATTCTGGACTTCTCCAAGGCAAAGGTATATGAAGAAAGGATTAATATGCGGGCTGACTGTGACATACTGATCCCAGCTGCCATGTGAGAAGCAATGACTAAATCCAATGATGCACCCAGAGTCAAAGCCAAGATCATTGTGAAGGTACCAAAGGACCAACCACTCCAGAAGCTGACAGGACGTTCCTGGAGAGGAACATCATGGTTATTCCAGATCTCTACTTAAATGCTGGTGGAGTGAGTATCTCACTTTGAGTGGCTAAAGAATCTGAATCATGTCAACTATAGCCAATTAACCTTCAAATATGAAAGGGATTCTAACTACCACTTGCTCATGTCTGTTCAAGATACTTTAAAAAGAAAATTTGGAAAGCATGGTGGAACAATTCCTGTAGTACCCACTGCAGAAGTTCCAGGACAGGATATCCAGTGCATCTGAGAAAGACATTGTACATTCTGGCTTAGCCTACACCATGGAGGATTTAGCCAGGCAAATTATGCGTAGGGTCATGAAGTATGACCTGGGCTTGGAGCTGAGAACAGCGCCTACATCAATGCCACTGAAAAAGTCTTCAAAGTGTACAAGGAAGCTGACCTTCACATAGTGGTTCCTGTTTAACTTCCTCACTACCCTCTTCACCTGTAACTTCTGCTAACCTATCACAAGTTTACACATAATCACAGAAATCTTCCTCTCATGACTCATTAAATAATGGCCATGGTTCTCAACACGTCAATCCAATTCTGCCCCTAAAGAAGAAGGAAATTAAGTGTAGGGGATCATGTACAATCTGATGAGTGTGAAAGTAGAAATCACCTATTCCAGAAAGCCATTAAGGCATTTCACTCTTAAATAAAAAATCTCTTCCACCTTGCTCAGGGCTCTTTCAAGCATAGTCAGTGCAGTAGCCAGGGAAAGCAGTGAAGAACAGTCACTCACTTTTGCTCTGGACAAGTCTGGTATGTGCTGTAACTTTGACACATGTGAAAATTAGATGTATGCTATTTTCAGAAGGTGGTATGATCCTCAAATGAGTTAGTGGTATTTTACATCTGCATAATAACTCAATTTTACAAATTGCAAACAAAAGCTATCTCATATGCATTGTATTCTCATAGAATAAAACAAGTATATGCTGCTGTCATAAAATTGCCTTGACTCACTTAATAAGCCTAACCTTGACTCGAGCAGTGAATGCCTATAAACATAGTAAATGAAGAAAGCTAGTATTTTTTATAACAGAAGACAGTATCATCGATAGCTTATCAGTCATGTATTTCCCAGTAAAATTAAAAATACAGAGGTCTGTCTTCATACCTGGAAACATTGGAAGCTATTTTTGTTAATACTATCAGAATTTGCTAACTACCATTATGGCACATAATCCAAAGATTGCAGTAACCTCTTTATCATGTTAATTAACTGTTCTTCCTTTTGAAGACTAATTGAACCATAATTCAAGTAGAGTACCCCAAGAAAAACCACTGACTCCCTGTTTGGAGTTCAGCTGGCTCTGAGAACTGCTGCTGGCCCTGACTCAGCCTGTCCGTGTGTCTTCTCCTTCTGCACCTACCTTTATTAATAGTAGGTTGAAAACAACCTGAGTTCTAGTGTTTAGAGAGCTTTTTGGCCAAGGCCTTTTGAGGAGTATCGTCCCAATGAAGTACTAGATATTTATGTAAGAACGAGTGCTTTTAAATAAATAAATAATGCCATTTTACAAATTTCTAACTACTTTGTAACTGAATGATGTAACTGGTGATAAAAGCAGTTATTAAAAGTCTACCTTTTCAAATAAAAAAAAAAGAAACAAGAAAAAAAGAACAGGGAACTAGTCACTGTATCCCCAGCTTTACTAACAATGCCTGACACATAATAAGCACTTGATCACTGAGTGTTTAATTCTAGCAATGTAATCCATGAGCATTTTCCATGCATTATGGTTCTAAGAATACATATAAAGTAAATTTTATTTATTTTATCCATTCATTGAGCTTCTACCAGTTCTGCCATTTGAAGTACTGAGAATAAAATGGGTGGAGATCAACAATATGAGATAAAAAGTTTTCATCCATCTCCAAAGGGGAAAAATATATAGAAAAAATATCATAAGAAAGAAAAATTTAAAAGTTCTGTAGGGTCAACTCTAGATATCTAACATTCACCTATGTAACAGTAGAAGAGAAAACACAATGGAAGAAAAATATCAAAGAAACATAGAAAAACACTTAGAAGACTGAAGAAAGACAACTGTCTCCAAACTAAAGTCCTCAGCAGGCAGAATTAAAGAAAAAAGAAGGCAAAGAAGCACATACCATCATTTATAAATCTAACTTCTTACACATTCTTCCTGAAAATTATGTCAGGATGCACCCAGTAAAATAAGTAAGAAAACATCAAAAGACAAGGAAAAGGGGTCCAAAAAATTGTGGAACAACATAGAAGTTCACTTAAAAGGAGACCCACCTGGTACTATGGTCATGAAAAAGTTTGAAACTAGTGGATTGAGATCAAAAAAGGATGTTAGAGAACTCCAAGAAATATGTCTTTTGGACAAAGAATGAAATAAAAACCATAATAGATTACATGTTTGTTAACCCAAAGAATCATAATTATGTGATAAAGAAGACAAAGCAGAAATCCACTGGACACTTCAGAAAAAACTGTACAAGTAGTGAAAGGTTCAAATATGAAATAAACTAAAATTAAGCATTGATTTGAGCAAATGTTGAAATATAATACATTTAATTTTGATACTTGGAACATTCTACTTTTTAGTGACAGGATTATTTTTATCAGCTGTAAAGTCAATTACACAACTTGATTCTGTCGTAAATAACATTTACATCTTCAAAGTATTATAAAACTCTTTGCTTTTAGTGTTTAGAATCAGTGTACAAACATAGTGCCTAAAATAATTATATTGGCACAATATGATGTGAACTTTACACTTCAACAGTAAAGATGTAGTTGACAGCTGTTTAGAAATTGAAGGCTGATGGGAAGAGTGCTGGAAAGAATTAATTTCCTCTTCCTATGTGGAAAAAAAAATCAGAAATCGACATTTAGAATCTAAAGTTATAAAGGCTACCAACAGAAAAACCAAACGACATACAATTGGTAAACTAAGGAATCTGAGCCAGTCAGAATCAAACAGGAATGATCTCCTTTTTCTCTAAAAAGAATGATCTCACTACTTTTCATGGTGCTCTGCGAGATTGCCCTTCCCTTCCATAACTAATATTGGAACAGATCCCTGGTTCTCACACCACTCTCACCTACGTAAACAAGGCTCATTATGGCAAGATCACAATAAATTACCGAGTGGATCTTAAAGCAGAAGAAGGAACCATCTTTATTTACCAGCTGTTGGTCTGGATTCACCAGCTGGTGGGTCCAACGGGCAGGCTGCAAGTCTGTACCCTTCAACCCCCTCCAAGGGTTAGAGTATTCTTTTTACACCACGAGCATGTCAGCACATTAATCATAAGTGGCTGTTGCTACCATTCAAAACCACAAACATCATGAGATCTAAAATCATAAGCAGAAAGGGAAGTGGGTCAAAACGACCCTAGTTGAGTACAAGTTAAAGAATGGTTACTAACATCTAGACAATCGTTCTCTGACAGGGTACATTGCCCAAGAAAACTGGGAACCAAAAAGAGAACAATTTTACATTGTATAAGAACTGCCATTTTGCATTACCAAACATGCTATGCTAGGCAACTGTTCATGGGTACAGAGGCAGGGGGTTCCCATGGGAGAAGCTTTTCCTACATGACATGGAGTCTCTGGGTAAAATCAAGTCTGTTTTGTCATAGCCCATAAAGCCTGGCCCCTAATATCATCTATGCAAACAAGGCTCATTTTTGTAATAATCGACTTTCAAATTGAAAAGATGTACTTTAGGCTAAATTAGAACCTGAAATTCAGATTCAATTCAAAACTTCTCCCTTCACTTCAAGGTCTTTCCTTGACCCTGAGCCTTGGATTGAAGGAGAAGCTCCCATTCAACATCACATTTCATATACAATAAAGCAAAACTTGGGTGAGGGGAAAAAGTATAAGTGAGATAAAATTTCTCATCTTTCATGCCCTGAAATTTGCTATTTTTTAAAGTTAATTTAGCAAGAAATAGAGGCACAAACACACCATCAAACACAATGATAGTAACCACTAGGAGATCCAAAAAATGTACTTTAATAAAATATTTCTGCCTCTGGATTATATGGAGAGTGAAGGTGAGATCAACGTCAGCTAGAGGAAAATAAAATTCTGAATTGTTTTTCAAAAATTATATGTCTGTTCCAATTTTAATAGCTGCCTAAAAACAGTAAAAGTTGTCTTGCTTTTCTGTCTTTGATCACATCTCTCTGGCAAAATACCAGCCCTACATCTCATATATCTACTTAATCTAAGCATGGGCATGAGCACTACTAGAGAAAGTCAAGAGCTCAGCAGACCACTACCCTCAGAAGTTCCTGAGCTGGACCCTTAACATTGTCCAGTAGCTTGCTACACTACTAGTCAACTCTCAACTTCCATTCTGTGCAGGAATATTTCAAAACATTTCTGCTCTCCTTAAACTTCTGAATGTAAGGTTACACCCTTCACAGAGCATATAGAAACCACTACATGAATTTTCTACACTTACCTTCACCAAATCCATGTGCTTGCTGGTAGATTCATGTACCCACATTCATTTTCTCTTCCATTCTCCCAAACAATGAATGAACTATTTTTCTTCCAGATGTCCACTCTTCCACTTCTGCCTCCCAATCATATTCCTTCTGCCCTTCCCAAGAAATTTGTTAGCAAACTTTCTTTTTCCCAAATCATTCAACCTGCCTCCTTTATTTAATTCTTCACATCTATGCTTAAATGTGTCTGTCATCCTAAAACAGGAATGATAAAGACTAAACACTGTATTGACTCCACATTCTAACCACTTCTATTTCTATTTCTAAATCCATGTTCTATTTCTAATCCTACAGCCATATTTCTATTCTTCCTATGGAGGAGAAATTTCAGATATTATTCAGAAAAAGTCAAATATTTTGAAAAAGTTGGTGTTTACCCCCTTGAATTCCCAAACCTTTCTCAGTTAATGATCAATGAACTTCACCTGATTAAATTCAGTGATTATTCTCCATTTCTTATTTTATTTGACTTCTAAGCAATTGTTGATGAACTGACACCCTTAACTCCTCTCTCTTCCTTCTAATATTTTACTTTATTGCTAGTTTCATCCTTTGGTTACCAGTGCAAATGTAATAAATGCACAGGGTAAACAAGGTCAGAAGGTATCGATATTATTAAGTGGATAGGAAAAGTCACCTCTCCATAGTCCCACTTTCTAGGGTAACTTTAGTCACTGGACAATGTTAAAGGTACAACTAAAGGGAAAGCAGTAATCTGAGTTCATGTTTTTCTCTAGCTGTTCTTACGTACATGCTTAGAGAAAGCAGATATTTTGATAGATGTGGGGTTGTTGTTTTGCTGGAGAAGTATGATTGAAGATAGAAAAGCAAGGCAATTTTCCCTATTTCTAGAGAGTTATTTAAATTGGTATAGATATGTAATTTAAAAAAAAAGTAACACAGTATTTTATTTTTCTCTGGGCTTGATTTCACTTTCACTCTCCATGTAGCCCAGAGGTAAAAAATTTTAATTCAAAACAATAAATTACTCTATGGAATGTAAGCTGGAGAGGAAGTCAAATAAAGATGAGAGAGGGATAATAACCAGGGAATGACACAAAAGAGACTGGGCCTAATTCCCACCTATGGATGACTATGAGGCTATGAATATTCTGCCACCCTGGTTCAGAATCTTAACTGGATAACACTGGACCCAAAGATGCTGGAACTCTCTGACTTAAGATGATTCATACTAAAGAAGGCAGAGGCTCACAATAAGCTACTGCCAGATGCAAAAGCTGACCAGAATAATAAGAAGCCCACATCTTGGCAATTATAATACCCGAAGGCCTTTTCATCCATTTTTGCCAATCCTGGTGTTATCATGTGATTTTCATTTAGATGAAGAATAAAAATACTTGGTCATCACAGTAGTTTCATTGGATGCTTTAAAGTGAATGCCATTTTCAATTCATGTTTCAAAGACAAGTGAAATTATTTCTGAATGCATAAGCAAGGTGGTATTTAGTAGTCTAAATCCCTCTCCTATATTTAAAATTGGTCTCTGTCTCTAGTATTAGTTATACAACTGTCTATCCTTTGCATTTTAAGTGAATTGCAGCCACAAAAGCTTACTCAGCTGGGTTGTTTCTTAATCCTATCAACTCCAGTCAGAATCATCCTTTTCCACCCACATACACTTAGCTTTCAAGTCTAAAATCCAAAGAAACATTTAAATTATTAAAGTCAATCTTGTGAAACAGGATTTGTCTCACTGTAAGGCCAATAATTTAAAGAAATTCCACTGTATATTTGAACTTATGTTGGCTAGCCAAGACTCATTCATATCAAATCAGTAAAGTAATATTTCTTTTATTTTGATGCTTTTTTCTAATGACCAAGTTTGGGCATTATTTTTATGTTTTATTATTTTTATTGCCCCTATCATATGGAGATTTTAACAGTAAAATAATTAATTTAACAAATATATATTTAGTATCTGCTAAAACTTAAGACGCAATACATGTTACCCTGGCTTAAAAAGGGAAAGGCACAATTTTTTGCTTTATAGATTCTTAATACCCTAATATGGTTAAATGAAGCGCACAAGCAGAAACTCTAACAGCCCTTGAACTAAAGTGGAGGAGTATAGAGCTGTGAACTGAGGAAGTGATAGGCAGAATTAAAACAGTGGGACAGAAGAAGGAGATACCTCATTAGACAGAGATGAAGAACTCCAACAAATCTCCATATTTTTTAGGCTGAGTCAACAGGAGAAAAGTGTTATATTTGGCAGGAATTGGATATTTAGGGATAATAAGTTGTTTTGTGGAGGAAGGTGATAAATCTGTTTCAGGAAGTTTTTAGTTAAAAGAAACTGTGGAACATGCAAATAATAATGTCTAGCAGGCAGTTGGAAGACAGAGCTTTGGTGGAGTTACGAAGCTGAGCTGTAGACTGGGAGTCATATGCATGAAGCAATAAAAGCACCAGTCCTGAATGGTGAGAAGTGGATGAAAACCTCTTGTGCATGAGGTGAGGTGGCAGTGTGAGGATGGATGTGTGGGGTATCATGGGAAGAGGAAAAGACACACCAAGAAAAGGCAGCAAAGGGAAGACGTGCAAAATTAGTGGCCAGAGAGAGCCAAAAAGCCAAGATAATGTCACAGAATTCCAAAAAGGAAAAAAAGTCTCACTAAGAACAGTGTGATCAACTCCTGTCAAAGGCCACTGAGGTTTTGGAAATCGTGCCTGAAATCATTCTGTATGGTTAATCTGAGACAGTCAAGTTCATCTCTTATTTCTCCTAACAAGACCTATCAACCTTACTTAATTTTCAAACTGATAATTATATTTTAATTCTCTTTTCTAGTTTAAGAAAGGACCATCACATGAAAGTGAGTCTCTGAGCTGGTCTGTGTTGAGTTTTTCTTTACTAGACAGGGATGTGGGGGATCCCCAGCGGTGGTGACTCCTTAGTCCTCTTGACCACACATCCTTTTCTAAATACCATTTCCAAGATGTGGGCAGTCTCAGGAAAGGAAAGCTCCTTCTCTCAATTCCACCTCTGTTAGCAGTCTTCCCTGTTCTTTAGCTTTTGTCACTCAGTGCCCCTTAACAGCCTGAGAAAGAGTTGATGGCCAGGTTCACAGGCCATGGCTGCTAAGGACAGAGGAGCATTTGCACTGAAAAGTCAAATCAACTGAAAAAGAAAATAACAATCCAGGAAATGGGTTTCTAAAGATCACAGTATTTAATTGCAGATACATTTAGGAAAGAGCATCTCTTAAAATAACATCATATAGAAACTTCTAATTTAATTTACCCTAAAACTGACATTAGGAGTACACAGTTTGAGATTATTCTGTGAATTTTTTAAAGTTATAGCATGATTCTATTATTCCAGTCCCAGAACCACGTTCTCAAGAGGGCTACAAAGGTTTGGAAGGTGAGTGAGCAGCCATTCATAGTCTTTCCTTTGCATTTCAGGATCTTCTGTTTGATGTTGGAAAGGCAATTCCTTGCCAACTGTTTCTAGCCATTTCTAGAAAAACTTTCACTAATAGTAGAGATGCACAGCTGGTTAACTTACATTTGCCTCTACACAAGCTCTGAAAAAGCTTGACCATCTTCTTCCTCAAATAGTGTTTCCTTTTCTCTGGACTATGAAGATAGATATAAGTTAAGTCAAAGATGATATTGAAAATATTTAGCAACCAGTTAAATACCTGGGGTCTGGTAGAGAATTCAAGGGAGACAAAAAACGGGAATGCTCTTTGGGAGGCTCCAAAGATGAAGGCCATTTACCAATAAGTTTGTTCTTATGAGTTCCAACTACCTGATTTTCCACCTTGAGCAAAATTTTCTTCAAAAATGATTCCCCTTAAATCCAAATTCTTATTTGTGAAACCCCAGGAGATGCTCCTTAAATACTGTCCTCTCCTTGCCTGGCTAAATCTACCAGTGATGGTATATTCATAATTCAGGGCTCGGCTTCACCAAGTTAGAAACAGGAGATGGAGCAGGCTCCCAGTGCCGATTGTTTGGCCCTCCAAACCCTTCTGCTCCCTCCACTGTTTACCCTGAAAATGTTGCCATGCAAAAAAAGTCAACCTCAAAACTTGACCTCAGAAGCTCTTGAGTCAGAAAACTCAGAAATTTCTCAGAAATATAACTTGAAGGTATAAAAACATAAAAGTCATAGTTTGCCAATTTATTAAAAGGACTATTTTTAGTTATGTTTAGCATGATCCTGTGTCAGGGATATTGCAATTTGAAATTCTTGTGCTGTTTTTTTTAATATGTTCACCATTATCTGGTTTAGCTGATATAGTCTACAACTCAGAGCAAATAGTAAGTTTTATATAAAACTTGAAAATACTTAAGACTCTGAAAAACAAGAAGTCCAAAGAGAAAAATAAATACATGGAGAGAAATATGATACCTAAAGGGTTAATATACTTCCTTTGTACTTTATAAATTAATCAGGAAATAATAAATGAAATAAAGGGCATGGAGACTATCTTTCTGCTTTAAATAACCAGTCCCAAGTAGACCACACATGAAAATGTGTTTTTCTCTGAGATTAATCAGTTAGGACAAAATCAACACCGTGGCCCTTCTTAGGACTTTGGGGATCAACAACCTGAAAAAGTACCATCACATGAAACTGTAATTTTAATGTATTCCCACCCAAATTGTTTCTCTCCACCTGCTATCTACAAGTCCGAAAAAGAATCACATTTTATTAATAATATCAAAAACTTATGCTCCATTTTTCAAAGAAAGCACCTGCCTTGATTTATAAAATCACAAAATCAAAAGCTGGAAGTGATTCTCTTATTTATACAACAAATATATTGGTATGTCCACCAGAGGCTCAGCCTTGTATTCCCCACTTCATCCCACAGAGGAGAAAACTGAAACCAAGATTGTCAGTGTCTTAACCAGGTTCACAAATCAGGATAAATTCATCCTAAAAGACAGAAAGAAGTAGTCTGTGTCTATGAAAACTAAGTCAGTTTAAATCCAGATATTAATATAGCTGGTTTCCTTCTTCTGAGCCTTTCAGGAATTATTAATGTAGAAAAAGAAATCTGCTGTTACAGACAGGCAGTGTGTATCTTGCTGAAATAAAGAACTTTATAATGATCAGATCACCCTAAGAATCACTGCATTTATAAAGTTCCATAATTCAAAGTATGGTCCCAAGGTCAGCAGCTCCTGGGAACTGGTTAGAAATGCAGAATCTTAGGCCCCCTTCCAGAGCTTGTGAATTATTCCTGCATTTTAACAATGTCCCTCAGGGATCTGTATATGCATTAAAGTTTGAAAAGCACTGTTTTAAATGATCTTGGAAATAACTTTTAATCTTAAAAATGTGTAAGCTGTCTGTGTTTAAATGACATCAAGTGTACATTATTATTCAAAGCAATTCTGGCATGAATATATCTATTAGGTGAAGAATCCCTTTTAAAAAAAATTATTTCTAATGTATCTTCAGTATCAATAGGGAAATTTTTGTAGATGAACCTCCTGTTGCATAAGATACAGGAATCACAGAAACAGAACCATAAAGAAATAAAATTTTCTTAAAAGAACATATTGTACAAGTAATACATAAACTGCTTATATTTGGCAATGCAGTAGCTCTTCTGCAGTTTATTATTTCAAAGTTGATTTGCATAGAATTCATTTTGATTTAGTCAAAGATTAGGTGAAATCACATTGTACTATTTATAGACAAGGAAGTCTCTTAAGTACATTAAATCCAAAGAAAATTTTTTTTCTTTTAGAAGAAAAGCTTTTTTTTTTTTTTTAACAAATTTGCAAGTCTCTCCGTTACACGCAAGTAATTGCTATATAAGCTAGAACAAGTGTTGTTATGTTTGTACACTCAACTAATTGCAAATGATCCTTAACTAGTAGTTAAAGTAACTTTAAAAAGACAACGTTTGGTTTACTTAGTTTGCCTAACTGTGCACATAAAAATAATAAAACTTCTTTTAAAGCCAGACTACTCATGGATTTAGACAAGTCCAGGGGCTGGGGATGTAGTTCAGTGTTATAGCATTTGGCTAGAATGCATGAAGCCCTAGGTTCAAGCCCCATCGATGCAAAAGAAAAAGAAAAAAAGAAATGTAGACTGGTCCAAATTAGATTGCATTGCTGAATTTTAATTGATAACGTACTTAGTATCTGAATATTTTCTTCTTCTAAGATTCTTTGAAAGTGCTTAAAGACAATGTTATCATTTTTATTTCATGAACTTTCAAAAATCTAAATTAAGTAGACAGTATGATATTTCTACTGAATCAAATTCAATCTGCTGATATAAAACCAGTATCTTAACCTATAGATGCAAAATCTTATTTTGAAGAGAGAAAAAACTTGCAGGTTTGAACAAACAATTTCAGTAAGTCCACATTGCCTAGTAGGTGACCTCTCATCATCATCTTTAAAACAATGACCCCATTTTTAGTGACTGTTTCCTATCTGCAATGACATAATTTGGTGCATATTTTGAGGACTTTGCATAAAACAAAAATATTGCCCCAACATAGAACTTAGTTTTCATTGTGTAATGCAGAACTTTTTGAGCATTACAATGAAAGTGTTGGTGATACACATGTCTGAATTTCCACAGCTACCGATTTGCACTACCCTGCATAAAAAGAAATTGATTTAGAAAACACATGTAGTATTATTAGCACTGTTGGAGTACACTGCATTTGCCAATTTCTACTGACCTGTGTCATTGTCATTTGTAAAATCTCTAATCACTCTAGCAAATATAATTTCACACATCTCTTTAGACAGCTTCTGAACTTCCAAGTTTGCAAACAAGATGACACATAAATTCAGTGGTACATACGGCATATGATCTTACTACATTTAAGTCCTTAGATTTTTATACATATTTCAGTTATTTAAAATCTTTCATTAAATTAGGAATTCTAAGGACATTCATAGCAAACATCTGCTGGCCATTTTCTTCCATTTTTAACTAATACGTAGCATTAGTTATTTAGTAACCCTATGTAACATCTCCTTCCCTGAAAGTTATGATTAGGATTAAACATGGAAAAGAATTAAAGAATACATATATTCAATTCTATAAATGGGCTGTTTATAATAATTCAAATGAAAATGAGAGTAAAGCAAATATTTTCTAGGCTTCTGTAGAATGCTAAGCAGTGTTAAGGAGTGGATTAATGAGAAAGAAAGTTAAAAGTAAACAGTGTTTGTATGTAGTTTAGTAGCTGTCTCTTAGGACACTATGTTATGAAGAACCTAAGGAAAAGAAATTTTCTTCTGACTGCTTGTGCTGTGTAAATATTACCTCAGATAAATGCCATATTTTGGCTAAATAAGTCTGCAAAAACATAACACTGTTTTATGTTGGTGTTCTTAGTTTTTCTGCATTAATTCAAAATTCAAAACATAATTCCCCCAACACACTCTATAAAATAGTATTCATGACTTCATAGAGTGAAGATGATATTTTCCTTTATAAATGCCACATAAAAACTGCGGTAAATTTTTAAATAGAAAAATTGTGAAAATCCCAACATAACCACAGAGTGCCCTCCATCCCCAGTCCAATAAATTCTAACTTTGGGCTTTTACAATCTGACAGGAATCCTTTATAGTCTTGGGGGGGGGAGCAAGCCTCTTTTCTTGTACATTTGCCTGTGTGACTTTCTGTATTCCAGTTGCAAGTGCATTTATGATAATGTTATAATTCTTATCTTCCCAGGGAAAGTTAAGGAATACATTTTCTCCAGAAACAATACTTGAAAAAGTAAAAGAGAATTTTACCACATAGAAAGGAAATAAATAAAAATTGAAATCTTAAATATATCTATAGCTACTAAAAATATGCTGGAAACTAAGAGAACTAATTTTCTACTGAAAAAGCAAATAACAATAAGTGATATTTATATTAAATTGACTTTGAATGCTATAGTCATGCATAAAGGTATATCAAGCATAGAAGTTTAAAGTTTGGTTTATATTCTTGTGTTAGAATGTAAGTTTAAGTTTTCAGTCAGTTATCAAAATTGTTAGCAAACTGTAAAAATTTTTTAAATTAGCTACAAAAATATTACATTGAACTCTATATTAAATATCAGAAATAGTAGATATTCATGTTCAAGTCTTATTGAAAGTGAAAAACCACCTTGTTTTATATAACGTAGTTGACAATTAAACAACAATGGAAAATTTTCTGCCTAAGAAAGTAAGATAAGAGGAGCAGATAGCTAATAACACAACTATTATATATTCTAATTTTATATGGGTGGTAGCTCTTTGACTTACTGATTTAAATTCTGAAATGCATTCATTTAAAAGGAACCAACCCCTCTATTGCATATAAAATCAAATCTTGGTTTCTACTTGATAACTGAGGTTGGTGAATTATCACTTTAGCAACCCATGATATAATTTCACCTCAGGTAGCAGGCTTCTAGAGCTTTCTGTTCTATAAATTTAGAGCTCTCCTTCCCCTCCCCCTTTTTTTTATTTTTGTAATTATTTTAGATAGAGATTTGGGAAGGTAGAAATATTTTATGTATATACGGTGTTTCCTATCCATGCTTAAAAGTCTGAGTCTGTGGTTTTCCAGTTTCCAAGGTGATATCTAGAAAAATTAATACAAGTTAGATCAATACCCTGCTCAGTTGACTGTTAGAATCTCTTTCTTATGCTCTAAAACATGTCACGCTCCAGACGTGGGGATAGAAACACAGAAAAGCAAAAACTCTGTTCAGCAATGAGAAAGAGATTTGTCACACGGCAGGGATTTCCCCATTGACCAATTAAAATAAGAAACCCCATCTTCTTTCCTTTAACTGGAGGACAGTCACAACAAAGGACTGCTTGAGTACAACATAAAATAGAGAACTGATGAGAATCTTTAAGGCTTCTCAGGGACATTAAACATCCCTAACAAAGACCAGACAGAAGAAACACACTACTGGCATGCTGTATGTTCTTTCAGAATATTTGGGTATCTTAGGGAAGAACTAGTAATTTTGTCCTCTGAGATAACAGTAAAAAACTATGCATTCAACAATTTTCAAACTCACTTCAGAAAAGTATAAAATATGCATAACTCATTAAAGCTGACATTTTCCTTTTTTTACATCTATCACATGACCTCAACTTTAAAAAAATAAATATAAAAGTAATATTCACAGCTAACAATGAATACAGATTCTATTTTGACTTATGGTTTTGGTGTTGTCCAAGTTCATTATATCTCAGTCCAACTCTTCAATTTACTATGAAGTTGTGGAGTTTGTTTTTCTAAAGCAATTTATTTTTTATTTGTACATTAACTATTTAAAAACAAAAAGGATATTAAAGAAAACAACACATATTAATAAGTATCCTGCAGCAAAATGTTTTCTTTGGCTCTAATAATTAAAATGCTAATGAAGTAGACAAGCAACACTTTCAAGAACATGAAGCAAGAGACATGAGAGAGGAAGAATGTAAAAATATTTAATGAGTAATGTGTCAATGTCAAATATGAATACCCATTACCAGAACTAAAGACTATCCACTTCAGGTGTATCAAATAATATATCTTAAATAAACACATTACCTCACCTTGAGACCAGCCAAAGAGCAAAGTGGAAGCTTCTCTGTGGATGCTGCTTCTCCTTGAAAATGGCTTCCTTGACTTGACTAATAGTGAACTTGACCTAGTTAAAAAGTATGCTCACAAAATTATCTGTCTTTGCCTGATAAAAGGTTTATTGATAACTTGCACTGTAGGGATTAAGTTAGTAACCATAAACATGTTTCAGAGCACCTAGTATCTAATTTAGTTAAGTAACTTTATACATGGGTTACATATATTTCATTTTTTTTCCAATATAGGCAACCAATATAGGCAGAAAATTAGAACTAATAACATCTGCATAAAGGAAAACTAAATTATAAACCGTTCTTTTACTAATTCTAAGACTCACCCTTTGCAAAATTAAGCCCATCCTCCCACCAGTGGGACTTAATATAGCATATATGCTCCTTGGGTATTTGCATTTTACAAGAAAATTTAAGATTAATACTAAGTAATAAACTAGTAATCATAAAACTCTCTCCCATGTTCTATAGAAATTGCTACTCCCAAGAAACTGATGGAATGGCTGTTTATTGATAGTGCAAGTAAGTGGCTTTGAATAGCAAGAAACAGCCAAAGTTACAGACCACCTTTTTATTAATTTTTTTCAGATTCTAAGCTTATACTTTTCCTGTTCCTAACCTATTATAATTTATATTTTCTCTGATCCTGAATTTTCATAAGCTGATCTGCTCTCTGGGAAATTAGACGGTGTCATCCAAACTGTCACCCCTACCCAATGCTACCTTACCACCAAAGTTTGGAAGGTTCCTCTTTTCAACTTTCCTCCTTCCAAATTTAAGCTTTTACAAATGAAATTTAGTTTTATTTCTGTATTAATTATTAAAAAACAAAAAAGAATATTAAAGAAAACCAACCCATGTGAAGAAGTATCCTGCCCTAGAATGATTTCTTTGTACAACATAGCTCTCTCCTACTTGAATAAAAATTAATTCAGAGTGACACTAATGAAATTGTGAAATAAAATTTTCCCTCTGACCTTCCTGGAGTCCTTGTGGTTACGCTCCCAGGAACTCCAACACAGGGGCCTTGTGCCTCTACCCAGCTGCTGCCTCTCCTTAGCTCTGTAGGACCAAATTTCATTCCTGTTTCAAAACAGGTTTGGAATTTCTCACTTCAATAACAAAATAGCATTATCGCAAAGCTTGAAGTGGGTTTACTCTTCCTATAACCTCGACATTGAACCAAGCCAATTTTCTCTACAAATGCAGATGAGTAGTGCTCTCTAATTCACTCAGGGGTTGCACCCTACCTCAGTCACTCAAGTACAAAAAAAAAAAGATGATTATTATTATTATTGTAATGTAATCATGTTTCCAAAAAAATCATCCATGGAATTTGCATTATCTGTATTCACATTAAATATTTCTGGAGAAGCCATCCTAAGAAACACTTCTGTTTTCACTTGTTGTCAAAAAGGAAATGAGGTATTTTTCTTTTCTTTTCTTTCTTTACATTTATTATAGAGCATTAACTGATCTAAATATTCCTTGTTGAGTTTCCACACTTCCAGTTAAATTCCAAACAGGATTCACTTTTCAGAAAACACACTTATTAAGGTCCTGAATCTAAACCAAACCAGACGAACTTCTGCCTCATAATGCAAGCTTTGCACTACTGACATGCCTTCTCAGTTTCCGGGCAGTCCACCCACGGGTTTTCATTCTGCAGGAGCTGCTGCTGTTCCAACTGCTGAAGATCTTCATTTTGTCCTTTGTATCATTTTAAGAAGTAATTAATATATTTTGATACTTTTCTACATGATCCTAATTTCTCATTACCTTTTAACTCTTGGTGATATTCAACATTCATTCCTCTTTGTTTTTACAAACTATTTTTTAAAAACTTGTTAACATAGGACATAAAGAGTTCTATTTGTTTCATTTTTGTGCTAAATTGAATACTAATTTTTCTAAACTTCTATTTTGGGGAACAAACTACTCCCAACTACCTCTAGATGTATTCAAAATGGATTTAATGAATGGTGTTCTCTTACATAGGTTTTAGGAAATAATCATTAAACACCATTATTTATCAGGTGATAATTATGGAGACAATTGTTGCAATAGATCATCTCAAATAATCTCACAAATGAAAGAGTTTTAATGTTGTAAAACCTTTGCTGTCCCAGATTGTTTCCTTATTCTACATTACTGAGATATGTTGTTTTAACATAAAAGAAGAGACACCATTTCACATTTGCCCAACTCATTGACATAATAACCAAATGAGAAGGCAACAGAATGACAACACATGTCATTTTCTCCAACACTCAAATGAAATTGTTCATATGGATGAAAATTCACTTACTTGATTATGCACTCTAATTGCAATTATTTTGAAAACTCCTCCAAACAAAAGGAATAATCACATACTCAAAAAGATTTTTTTTTAATATTATGAAATTCGGTATGGGCTTCTAAGGCAATATTTTATAATGATACAACCAGGAAATGACAACTGTATCTACAAAAAATATCTATTTTGTTGGAAAATTTTTAGTTCAACTCAATAAAGTTGTCATTTTTAAGACAATCTATAACTTCTTAATTACTTATCAACTACCACTTAGCTATGCAACTGCATAAAAATGCCTTTTCCCTACACAAATAAACTATATCAATAATTTGTTAATTGCTATTGTATTTGAGATTTTTTTAGGTTACTTTCAATTTAGAGCTAAATTTTTTAAAATTATTATTCAAAAGTGATTGATCACAATAAGTAGGCAATATACTCGAAATCCTGACACCAAATTATGTAAGTAGACAAGCAGTTGAACTAACCATCTTAGATTGGAGACAGGGAAGTACAACTTGGCTTTCTAACTGAAGACACAGTGAGATAAAGAAAGAAACTCCAAAGCACATCCTAAATGAAATTTCATGACCATACAAAACTATTTTTACATATAAAAATGCTTCCAGACTAAGGTGAATGTGAAGTACCGTCCAAGAAGCACCCAGATTTGGACAATGAGAAAAGTTGGCCTGTTCTCCTGGAAAATATTTTAGAGTCTACCATTAAATTACTAATATGTAGAAAGCCTTTAGCAAAATAGTGGAACTTCTGGTTGGTAATTTTAAGACTTGAATAAAAAATAAGCTCGAAGCTGCAAATAAAAGGAATTAATTTTTCTTTCTCTCCACAAAAAAGTTTCAATTATGCATCCAGAACAGGGCTACCTCCTTCCTCAAAAACTTATTTAGAAGTGCTCTTTTGTGTTACCTGTTTTTCAAATTTCACTCGATGATCTCGGAAACCTCTAGGGACTTAAATCGTCAGGAATCATGAGAGTCAGATTGATATGCTTTTAAAGCAACAATAACTTGCATTTGTAGCACTAGTTATAAATAATAATAGGACCTTAAAGGGTTTTATTAGAAGAAATTTTTCCTGGGAAACTTCTTCCTATCAGGTTAACCTTCTAGAATTTCTCAGACAAACAAATTCCCACAAAATCAAAAGCCAATATATGAGTCTGTTTATAGGATTCATCAATTCAAAATGCAACTATTTGTCTTTTTCACTTGACATTTTAAAATAGTCTTTTGTCCTCCTTTGTGTTTTAGCCGAATTTTGTGCAGCACATCATCATTTCAGCTGTAAAACCTCCTGTGTGGCAAGGGCTTGACAGCCCTAGGGAAGGCAGGGAACATTGTTGAATTCAGTGCAGTGAATCTGCTAACACAAGAACATGAATAATATTTAGAGATCTAGCACACCTTAGTGGAAACAATTATAACTACAACTGCTCTAAAGACATTTGAATCTTAAATTCCATTGTTTCAGTAAAATTTAATTTCACCTAAATAGAGGGACTTTGTCAGGGTTTTTTCCCCTTAACTAGATGTGTTTTTTTCCCAAAACTCCCACGGGAAACAGATAAAAAGATAAATTCGGCCATGAGTTTCTAAAAAGTAGAAATCACAATTTCTTTTCAGAATATGCATCAGATTATAATATGACTCCCTGAAGCTATCAAATTAGATTCATTTCTGTTTTATATGCCAACATGGTAAAGTATAACTGTCAGATTTTTCTCATTAAATGATTGTTGTACATTTAACCCACAAAAGCTTGTTGGGTCAGCTCTTGGAATGCTTCAAAGCTTTTTGGTTTCAAACAGATTTATGTATTTTGTTGGTGGTGGCTGACCACTTATTATGTCATACTATTAAAATATTATCCAGAAAGAGAATGGAAAGGACATCACAAATACCCATGCTACTTCCTGTACCATTTCTGACACCTTCAGTTTTATCTCCTGTTCCATCATTCTTCTTTATGGAGCTGATAGATGAAGAGTTAGGGTTTGAATGTTTTTGTTTTCTCCAAAATTCATGTGGAAATTTAATCCCCAAGAACAGGCATGGTGGCTCACACCTATAATCTCAGTGACTCAGGAGGCTGAGGCAAGAGGATTACAAATTCGAGGTCAGTGTCAACAATTTAGCAAGGCCCTCAGCAATTTAGTGAGACCCTGCCTCAAAATACAAACCAAAAAAGGGCTGGAGATGTGGCTCAGTCGTAAAGGATGTCTGGGTTCAATCCCTAGTACCAAAAATTAAATTAAATTTAAATTTAAATAGAAATTTAATCCCCATTGCAACAGTGTTGGAGTTGGGGTCTAATGGAAGGAGATTAGGAAGCATGTCACTTTAATGGGGGTTAGTGGGCATGGATTTGCTCTTTTCTGTTCTATTTTCATGTGAAGATGCAGGAAGAAGGCCCTTGCCAGGCACTACGGGAAACTTTTCAGATTCCAGATCTGTAAGAAATAAATTTCTGTTCTACACAAAGAATCTAATTTGTAGCATTTTGTTATAGCAACACAAAATAGTCTAAGACAAAGTATCTAAAATAATGCAGAATACTCATACCAATATATAAAGAAAATCAACCCTGTATTATAGATCTATTTCTAGAAATCAGAATATAAATGATTCCAAAGTTACAGTGGTTTAATTTACAAGCTTGTCACTCTATGATTCCAAAGGAATATGCGTTCTGTAGTACTTCAAACTTCAAATGTTAATCTTATTCCATGCTATCAATATTTAGTACTAAACTCCCTCATGATGCTGGACAGCAGCAGCGAGCCACAGTTCCTAGTCAGCCATGCAACCATGAGAATAAATAACTAATACCCTACAGAATACTGTGTTGCTAAGACATGATGTTAAGTAGGTAAGATATATTAGACACATTTTTTTACTTACTATATCTTTAACTTGCAATGGGTTTATCATGATGTAATCCCATCATAAGGTAAGCAGCATCTGTATAATATTGATGGAGCCAGAGGTAAAAGATGCTTATTTTTTAAATATGGCATCTCAACCATTTGACACATGACTGAAAACTAAAAAGGGAGTGAAAGTGAATACTTCAGATAGGAGACTACCAGTATAAGAAGTTCAGCAAATACTCTCCCCCAAAAAAATGTTGAAAAAAACTTGTCAAAAACAATGATTGCCAAACTCCAGAAATTGTCCAAAGTAATGCAGCAAATTGAGAGGGATTTATTGAAGAAAAACCTTCAGGGAGAACAGTGAGATTGGCAGTATCTTTATCTGGACTTTCTTCCTTCCCCATGTCCCCCAGCTTTGTTGGCCTGGTAGATGTGAGGTCGGCCAGCTGTGAGAAACAGCAAGTCTGCTGCTGGAGAAGACTCAGGTTTGGAGTGGAGCACTGAACAACTCCCTGCCCAGGGGGCCTTGCCCTAACAGACGCCAATGTGTGACAAAGAAAAAGGAAAGGCCAATGGCACAGTTAACCTAAAGTGGCAGTCTTGGTCCAAGGAAGTGACACAATATCAGACTATTTGGGAAATTAGCCAAATTAGTAAATGAGATGACCATAATGGGACTTGGTAAGTTCTCATAAGTCTCTAGAAATTTGGTAAGCTATACAGATGCACAAGGGCAAGAGAAACCAGGAAGGGCCCTGGCCACTGATTCATCCTTGCACATGCGCAGAAGAGATGTAAAGGCCTAAAAGAAATCTAAAACTGGGACAGGCTTGTAAACTGATTGAATTTTGAATATTCAGACACCTAGATCAAAACAAAGAGGGTGGGGATCTTACTGGTCCAAGATATTTGAATACAATTTTTGAACAATTATTCATGGAACCCTAAGCTATGGTGTCATAGAGGTAAATCCTAGAAGTATAGTTTTAAGAACATAGACAATATTTTTTTAATAGCAGAAATACCATAGGATGAATGCTGTGCAAAAAAAAAAAAAAAAAAAATCCTCTATTTATTTAGTCCAGGCAAGTTACTAAACATTCACACACACACACACACACACATACACACACACACACACACACCCTATTACCACCACTACCACCACCACAACAACAACAACATCAACACCAACAATCTACAAAAACAAAAAGAAGAACCCAGAGTTGTTACACCATATTACCTAAAATGTCTGATTATAGAAAAAACTTTAGATTACTTAGAAGGAACTGAGAGGGAGGAGGGGCAGGGGTATGAAAGATGGTGGAATGAGACAGACATCATTACCCTATGTACATGTATAATTACATGAATGGTATGAATCTACATTGTGCACAACCATAGAAACAAAATTTTGTGCCCATTTGTGTATGATGAATCAAAATTCAGTCTGTAAAAATAAAAATAAATAAATAAATATATTTTTTTAAAAGCCCTGAAATTCATACAGAAGAATAAAAGACTCAAATTAGCTGTTTCAATAAGCTTTTTCACTGCTGTGACCAAAATACCTGACAAGAAATGTTTTAAGGAAGAAAAGTTTATTTGGGGGCTCATAGTTTTAGAGGTCTCAGTCCATTGACAGTTGGCTCCATTTCTTGGGGCTCAAGGTGAGGTTGAACATTATGGCAGAAGAGTGTGTGGTGAAGTGAAGCAGCTCACATGATGATCAAGAAGCAGAGAGAGAAACTCCACTTGTCTTGTACAATATATGCCTCAAAAGGTCTATATTCTCACCTCCACCAGCCACTATACCTGCCTACAGTTACCACCCAGTTAATCCCTATCAGGGGATTAATGCACTTATCACCTTAAGTCTATCATATCCCAATCATTTCACCTCTAAAACTTCTTGCATTTTGGGGGACACCTCATCCCTAAACCATAACAATAGCCAAAGCAATTCTAAGCACCAAAAAAAAAAAAAAAAAAAAAAAAAAAGAGCAATGCTGGAGATATTGTGAGACCTAATTTTAAATTATACTACAGAGCTACAGTAACCAAAGCAGCATGGTACTGGCATAACAGACTCATAGACCAATAGGGTAGAATAGAAGGTAGAAAGACAAACCCATATATAGTCATCTGATCTTAATAACAGTGTCAAAAACATAAGGTGGAGAAAAGACAGCCATTTTAGCAAATGGCACCAGGGAAACTAGATATACACTATAGATGAATGAAATTAGATCCCTCTCTCTCACCCTGAACAAAATTCAACTCCAAATGGATCAAAGACCTAGGAATTAGACCAGAAACTTCACAACTGCTAGAAGAAAACACTCCAGTATATAGGCATTTGGCAACAATTTCCTCAATAAGACTCCTAAAACTCAGGAAATAATACCAAGAATCAATAAATAGGATGACATCAAATATAAAAGTTTCTATAAAAGTTTCTACACAACAAAGGAAATAATAAAAAGCATTGAGAGAACCTGCAGAATGAGATAAAATCTTTGCCAGCTACTCTTCTGACAGAGGGTTCATATTCAGAAGATATAAAGAATTCAAAAACTTTAATGCCAAAAAAAGTAAAAACCCAATCAATAAATGGGCAAATGAATTAAAGGCACACTTCTCAACAGAAGAAATCTACATGGTCCACAAATGTATGAAAAAAATATTCAACATCCTAAGCTACTGGAAATCAACTGCAAATCAAAATTACACCAAGATTTCATCTCTCTCCATTTAGAATGGCAAGTCAAGAACACAAATAATAATAAATGCTGACAAGCATATGGGGGAAGAGGAACACTTACTTACATAGTGTTGGTGGAACTGGAAATTAGTACAACCACCACGGAAATCAATATGGAGATGTAGTTTTTATAGAGCATACAGACTTGGATTAGTACACATCCTGCAGAGAATAATTCCTGACCAATTGAACTGTGTGAAAATATTCTTACCAAACTCTTTTAGGTGATTTTTAAGCATGTTTATTCGCCATTATACCTAGAAATGTAATCCACATCATAGTTCAGTTTTCACCTTTAAGATTTTGACTTTTAAGATAACCTTTGGATAAATAAGGTCTTACAGAAACAACAAAAAAAGAGAAATCAGTATAAAGGCTCCTCAAAAGACTAATGGAACAACTGCCATGTGACACAGTTATACCACCACTTAGCATTGCACTGACACCAAAGCCAGACAAAAACATTAAAAGAACAAAACACTACAGACCAACATCTTTTATGAATATTAATGCAAAAATCCTAAATAAAGTAATTACAAACCAAATTCAACAACAGATTAAAAATATTATGCACCACAAAGAGTTAGGATCTATTACTGGAAGGGAAGACAATTCAACATATGAAAATCAATCAATACAGTGCACCACATTAACAGAATGAAAACTGAAAACCAGCAATCCTACTTCTGGGTATACTTAGAAAGGAACTGAAGTCATTGCAAAGAAATATTTTCTTCCTATGTTCACTACAGCATTATTCACAATAGCCAAAGTCTGGAAACAATCTAAGCGTCCATCAAGGGGTCAACAAAAAGAGGAAATGTAATATACGTGTGCTTTCACTGGTGCACACATACATGGATGGATTGTGTGTTTGTGTGTGTGTCTGTGATGGAATGGTAGTCATTCTAAAAAAGAAGGAAATCCAATCATTTGCATCCACAAGAATAAACCTAGAGGATATCATGCTAAGTGCAATAAGCCAGACACAGAATGACAAATACTGCATGATCTCACTAATATGCATAACCTGAAGATGTGAAACCCATACAGACGTAGAGTAGAAAAGTGACTGCCAGGGACTGAGAAATGGAGTAAATAGGAGGTTTTTGGTCAAAGGGTACCAATTTTTTGTTACAAATTTAATGTACAGTATGGTAGCTGTAGTTAATAATAATGTATTGTATATTTGAAATTGCTTAGATCTTAAATGTTCTCACAACAAAAAAATTATATATATATATATATATATATATATGGTGATGGATGTTAATTGTGGTAATCACAATAACATGTATGTGTATCAAAACACCACATTATATAACTTAGTTATGTACAATTTTATTTTTCAGTAATATGAATACATATACATACATTTTTAAAAAGAAACCAGAAGTAAAAGGGAACTTCCCCATTAGGATAAATGTCATGTACAAAAGCCTTTTAGCTAATATCATACCTATGATTAAACGCTTTCCTCAGAACATAAGGGGAGAAACAAGGATTTTTGCTCTGGTTTCTTCTGTTCAATATTGTACTGGAAATTCTAGCCAATTCAATAAAGTAGAAAAAAATTGAAAGAAAAGAAATTGAATACTCCATAATGGAAAGAAAGAAGTGAACCCATCCTTTATTTGTTTATGGCATGATCTTGGTTGTGAATAAGGCTTAAGAATCCATGAAAATTATTAGTACTGTGATAAACACAAAAGACAGAATACACAATCAATGTACAAAAACCATTTCACATCCACATATTAGCAATGAAGTTTCAAAAGTGAAATTCAGAAAATAATCACATTTATATGAACATAAAAATAATAAAATAAGTAAAATTTGTTTTAACCAAAAAAGTGCAAAACTCATCTGCTGAAAACCATAAAACGTTACTGAGAAAAATTAAATAGAATATAAATAAACAAAAAGTGCTATTTTTATGAATCAGAACACAATATTAATATGACAACACTCTTCAAATTGATTTTCAGATTCAACACAATTCCTACAAAATACCAGCAGACTTTAGTAAAAATTGACAAGTTTATTCTTAAAATGTGTATGGAAATACAAATCTTCCAAAAAGTCTAGTCAAAAATAATTCAAAAATGTTTAAAAAGAAAATAAATGTAAAAGATTTACATATACCAATTTCAAAATTTTCTATAAAACTACAGTAATCAAGAATGTGCTTCATGGTACTGGCATAAAGAAAAACATAGAGATCAATGTAACAATTGTCATCATGTCTCAAAATATTTAGTTATCACAAATATCTTGATTTAGTTATTAGTTAAATAAACTTCCATTTTATTGATACTTTTTATTTATTAAAAGTCTTTTTATCTTTGTCAAAAAAAAAAAAAAGAAAAAATAAGCCTTGTTTTGGTCAAACAAGTTTTGACATAAATGCCAGCACAATTCAGAGTTAAGGACAGCCTTTTCAAGATATGGTGCTTGGAAAATTGAATATTCACATTCTAAAAGGTTAATTCAAACTCTTAATGCACACAATACAAAAAAATTAAATAATTCAAAATGAAACATTGACAAATGTGTGAATTAAAATCATAAAACTTCTAGAAGAAAACATTCAAAACAGTCTTTATGTCCTTTGGTTAGGCAAACATTCTCACATATAATTTCAAAAGTACAATCTACAAGAGAGAAAAATAATAAATTGCACTACATCAAATGAAAACATTTGCACTTCAAAGTCATCATTTACAAAAACAAAAAGACAAGTAACAAACAGCCTAGGAAATAACTTTGTAAATCATTTATCTAATAGAGAGATACATCCAGCCTATAGAAACTATACTTAAGGGCTAGGGATATAGCTCAGTGGTGGAGCTCTGAACTAACATGTATAAGGCCCTGTGTTTGATTGATTCCTAGCACAGTTCAGAAAAAGAAAAAAAACTTATAATGCAATAAGAAAATAAACAGGGAGGGGTCCTTAAAGAAAGGGTTATTATTAGGGCAATAAAAGGGAAGATACAATCAAATGTCACACAGAATCCCACTACTTTGTACAATTAATATGCACTAATAATTGTAATTTTTTAAAAAGAAGACAACCCCTATTTCAAAATAAGCAAAAGATTTGAACAAACATTAAACCAAAGAAGTATATAGAATGGTGAAAAATAAGCATATTAAAAAACTTGTTTGATGTTATCCATCAATACAGAAATATCAATGAAAACCATAACAAGGAATAATACTTTTTGCCCATTGGAATGACTATATTCAAAGAGACAAAAAGAAAAGGAACCAGGTATGGTGGAGCACACATGTAATCCCAGTCACTTAGGAGGCTGAAGCAGGAGGATCACAAGTTGGAGGCCAGCCTGGACAAGGCCTACTCTCAAAATAAAAAACAAAAAGGGCAAAGGATACAGTTCAGTGGTAGAGTGCTTGCCTAACATGCACCAAGCCCTGGGTTCAGTCACCAGTACAAAATAAAACAAAATAAAAAGATTAAAAAATTAACAAGTGTTGGCAAGAATGGAAAGAAATTGGAGCCCTCTTAGACTATTGGTAGGAATATAAAATTGCAGTCACTTTGAAAATAAATTATAAACTTACCATTCAATCCAGCCATTTCACTTTGAGTGAGAGTTGACTTCAGCAGAGCACAAAGAAACTCTGTGAGGCAATGGAAAGTCTTCAGACCTGGACTGTGAATTTTTTGTTAGGTAAGTTAGATTTCAATAAGGTCAATAAAAACTGAAACACCAAAAGAAACTACATGTCATGTTAATTTTACTTAAAGGAAAGCCCCATTGAACCCTCATATAAAAACCATCAACTCCTCACCCCAGAGTTCTAATGACTCTTCATTCCCAGCAATTTTTGATTAAGAAAAAAAGAATAATATTGCTACTATATTCAGGAACCTAGAGAAGAAGAATGGCAGTTACTAGAAATGAAAGAATTGGGAAGCCAGCACATGGTCTTCAAAACACAGTAGTTTATGCTGTTTACTTTACATGAAAAAACAATATTACTTTCTTCAACTTGTTCTTGGTGGCGTCCATGAATTTTAGTAAAATAAGTAGATTATCATGATGAATAAACTCAAGCTCAAGAAATTCAACTCAAATAGTAAATATATATTTCTGTGACATTCTTCTCACTTCTGAATTATTTTTTAAGGCAAACAGATGTACAGGAATACACATAGACAGAAGCTTTATCTTAAGTTTGGACCTCAGATTAATATCATCACTACTGCCTTCAATAATTCTAACTGAAACTCTTCACTTTGATCTCTCTCAGGAGGGAAACATTTTCAAACAATTCCATTAATATTGTCCAGAAGTATTTATAGTAATGCTATAAAGACTGAATATGGACTCAACTTCCTATAACTGAGTCCCTGCTGGTCTGTATTCCAGACTATACATGACTGTCTTAAAATATTTTTAAATATACTCTTGTGTTACTAAACACATATTTGAAGTTTTCCTTTTTAACTTTCAAATCCTCAGATTATATAGGATAGATCAATACCTGTAACCTTCTGTAGTCCTCTGGTCTAACAACTAGTTAACGGTTTTATTTGAGACTAACTACTAAAAAAGTATTAAAATTGTAGCATCTGCAATTGCCCCGCAGCTAATCCTCCTAAGCTAGGAGTTAGACTAACTTTAAATTTGCAAAAGGCATTCAATAAATTAATTTCTAAGATCTTTTGTTCCTTTTAAAGACTCTATTGATTGCTATGGATGTCATCATATTATATGATCAGATCTTCAAATTTTAATAAGAGCAACCATATTATTTTATTGTTTTTGTTTGGGACAGTGTATCACAGGAAATTCTAACTGGAAGAAGATGACAAACTTCATATATGTATCTTTCTTTCTAAAATAAGGTTATTACAATGAGTTATGGCAGCTCTGTGTAGCATAGTGTCTTATTCTTTCTTTCCATTGAATGATGGACACATTCATCTTCTTGTTCCCTTTTTCTTTTAATGGAAAAATTACACTGTTTTTACTGCTGGAACAAAGGAAAGTAGTTAACTCTCCAATACCTGCTATTTGTTGAAAGAATTCTATTCTGCTCCATCAGATTCTGTTCTCATAAGCTATATTATACCTACATGAGGGTTGATATCTACATGTCCATATGGTCATGGCTTTTTTGCCTAGAAAATTTACCAAATCCTTATTCCTAAATGGCCTAGGTCAACTGGCATTCTATTTTGGATGGTAGTTTCCCACTAACTTTAATCAAAGGGCATAAGAATAATGAGTTGTCCTTCAGTGGCCTCCTGCATTCCAAGAATACTCCTCTCTGCTGGTATTAGATAGAAACAGCCTAGTTTCCTCTTTATGGCAAGGTCAATCATCCCAGGTGAAAGGGTCAGTAGAGAGATTCCTTCTTGCCCTGTTGATTTACCAATCTGAAGAATCCAATATGGTTGTTATGGCTAGATGTGAGGTGTCCCCCAAAAGCTCATGTGTGAGATAATACAAGAAGGTTTAGAGGTAGAATGATTGTGTTATGAGAGCCTTAACCCAATCAGTGAAAAGTAATCCCTTGATAGGGATAGTTAATCCCTATGGGTGGTAAACTGAAGGCAGATAGGGTATGGTTGGAGGAGGTGAATCATCAGGGGCGTGCCTTCAGGGTTATATTTTGTCCGTGTTGAGCAGAGCTCTCCCTCTCTCTGCTTCCTGGCGCCTTGTTCCCAGCTGCTTTTCTCTGCCACACACTTCTGCCATGATGTTCTGCCTCATACCAGGCCCCAAGAAATGGAGACAGCTGTCTATGGACTGAGAACTCTGAAACCACGAACCTCAAAACATACTTCTACTCCTTGAAATTCTTCTTGTCTGGCCAGATGCTGTGGCACATGCCTTTGTTCCCAGAGATGAGAACCTGAGCCAAGAGGAACACAAGTTCAAGGGCAGTCTCAGCAACTGAGCGAGTCCCTGCTCAAAATAAAAGATAAAAAAGGTTGGTTAAGTGCTCCTGGGTTCAATCCCTGGTACCAAAAAAAAAAATTTTTTTTTAAATTGTTCAGGTCAGGTCTTTTGGTTACATCAGTGAAAAAGTTGACTAGAACAGTGGTCAAGCCTCAAGCTCAACTTTCAAATGAAGGGACCCACTGCTGTATATTCTAGTGGAAGCATTCCTCCCTTGGGAACAAAAAATTCTCATACAGCAGAGCTCAAAATTTCAGGGAAAAAATTATTATTAGATCTCGATGGTTAACGATGAAGGGATTAGCTTCTGTTTCCACCCTTTGACTCTCCAAACAGTGTATACTGGCAATGAGAGAAAGAATGCCATATATCAGCAACCAATTGAGAACATATACTGTATCCTAGGGGAAATTATAGTTCACCAAGATATTATCACCCAGCTAGCATCATAAACGAGCTTCAAAAAGCTCTGTATCACCATCGTATCAGTCTAGCTTCTTTAGGGTAGAGAATGCGACATGAGTAAATTACATGAGCGGGAGCTCACTAACCCCACTTCACTTGGTATAAAGTGAGTTCCAAGCAATATTGTATGGAATGCCATGTTTTAACTGCTTCTGCTGACGTCTGTAGCTGGTGATTATTATGGTGAAGAAATTCTAAATGGAAACAATAGGGCTTTGTCCAAAGAACCGTGGAGAAACAATCAATAATAGGTTAATTATAGAGAGACAGCGGCATCCACTTTATGCTTCTTCCTACTTATGTGGACGCTCATGTGGATTCCTTTCTAATGACTGAAGGTCTCATCATCTTCCACAGACCCTGTAATGTAAATGAGCCCCACAGACAAGCCTTTGTCTGAGACTGAAATTCAGAGAGGATTAGTTGGCTTGAATATCAGAAGGGAATTAAATGCCTTAGAAGATCTGAGCCTTTATTCTGCTGAGAAACCTCTCTTATTAACTTAAAGATATTTGATTGATTTTTTTTGCATCATATCCTTCTTACCAATATTGACTTATATTCTTTGCCAGAAATATTCTTATGTTCATTTAAATCAATTTCTGGGCAGAATTGTGTCATACAACTTCATCTATCTAGAGAGGAGCCTAGTAAATATAACTCTTACCTAGGTGTTCAGAAAAGAGAGGTGGAAATACAGCATTGTTGCCAATAAAACATTAAGAATTTTGCTCTACTTGCTTTTGAAAATTTTAATTGTTTATTTTTTGTGTACTACATGACTTTTTTAAAGGGGAACCTCTTTCAGTATATAAAACAAAACTTCCTTAATAAGCATAACTTCAATCAACTTTTTCATAGTCCAAAGAATAAGACATCTGAATTAAAATTTACATTTCACCTTAAATATTACAAAAGTCTCCCAGCTTGTGGAGTCCACTTTGTAATCCCAACAACTTGGGAGGCCAAGGCAGGAGAAGCACAAGTTCAAAGCCAACCTTAGCAAACTTAGCGAGGCCCTAAGCAACTTAATGAGACCCTGTCTCAAAATAAAAAATAAAAAGGGCTGGAGATGTGGTTCAATAGTAAAGTCTTTTATTCAATTCCCAGTACAAAAAAATACACACACACACACACACACACACACACACACACACAATACATGCATATATATATTCCAAAATTCCATTCACATTGACTTTGGAATTTTAATCTTGCCTAATACTATGGTATTTCTCTCAAGGGTAAACTCTGATCAGTGACTGAATTCTTAATTTTTGCTATCCAACCACTTTTAAAATCTTGTTCTCTGTGATTCTATACATTCCAGACTGTTAAGTGGATTTGTTAAAAAAAAAAAAAAAAAAAAAAACTTCCAAGATGAAGGGAGATTTCTTATTTATTATTTGCCTGAAATCTTGACTTGTAGTCATCTTATTAAACAAATATATATATATGCTTAAAATGTCCTTAAATTCATCTACTAAAATTCCTTTAAAGTTCTTCTTTGCCAGTGATTTCATAATGTGGGCCAATCTGAAGCAAGCCTACCCAGGCAGCCCAACCAAGCATATTAACATACCCATCACCTTTTATAGTTAACTTGTTTCTCTCTCTCTGTGTGTGTGTGTGTGTGTGTGTGTGTGTGTGTGTGTGTAAGAGAGAGAGAGAGAGGAGAGAGAGAGAAAAGCATTGAGAATCTACTATGTAGTAAATGTTCATTCTAAATATCATCATCATCATCATCATCATTACTGTAGTATTCATGCTATCCATTAGATCTCTAGGCTAATTCATCCTTCATTACTACAAGTCTGTGCACCTTAATCCACTTCTCATGTATTTTGTGTCTGTGTCTATTATTTCACTTAGCATAACATTCTCCAGTTTCATTCTTATTGTTACAAGTAGCAGCATCTCTTCTTTAAATTTAATGAATAGTCATCAACAACAGAGAGAAAGATAGATAGGGATATAGATGCCACAATTTCTTTACCAATTCCTTCATACATGTACACTTAGGTCATTCCACATCTTGTTATGGTGAACAACGCTACAACGAAGATAGCAGTACAGATATCTCCACAAGATACTGATTTCATTTCCTTTGGCTATATAGTCATGGAGGGATTACTAGTTGTACAGCGGCTCTATTTTAATTTTCAGAGAAACCTCCATACTGTTGTTTTTCATAATGGCTGTACTAATTTCCATTCCCACCAACAAAATATAAGGGTTCCTTTTCACCACATTCTCACCCACACTTGCTATCACTTATCTTTTTGATGATAGCCATCCTAGTATATGTGGGGTGATACGCATTGTGATTTTCATTTGTAGTTCCCTGATGATTAGTGATATTAAGTACCTTTTCATATACTTATTAGACATTTTTATTTCTTGTTCAGATATTTTTGGTCATTGGGTTGAATGAATTTCTTTTATATTTTGGATATTAATCCCTTACCAGATATGTGTTTCCAAATATTTTTTTCCCAATCTGTTAGCTGACTTTTCTTTTTGTTGATTATAATATTCCTTTACTGTAAATACTTTGAGTATGGTATTATTCCACTGTTTTTTTTTTTTTGACTGAGCTTTTAGTGTGACAATCATGCAATCATAGCCAAAGTCAATATCCCTATATTTCCCCCAAATTTCTCCTATATTGCTCCTATACGTTTTACAATTCCAACACATATGCTTAGACTTTTTAATTCATTTTTGTTAATTTTTGTGTATGTTGTAAGATAAGGGTTCTGTTCCATTTTTTCACAGGTGGATATTCAATTTTCCCAACATTATATATTTAAGAGGCTATTTCCCCCACCCACCCCCATTGTATCTTCTTGGTTGTCTTGTCAAAAATTAGTTGGATATATATGCTAGGTTTATTTCTGAGCTCTCTATTCTGTTTCCTTGGTATATGTGTCTGTTTTTATTTCAGCACCATATTGTTTTGGTGACCATAACTGTGTAATATAATTTGAAATCAGAAGTATTATGCTTTCAACTTTGTCTTTCTTTCTCATGATTGTTTTAGTTAGTAGGGATCTTTCGTGGTTCCAAACAAATTTTAGAATTATTTTTTTCTACTTCTGTTAAAAGCATGATTGGAATTTTTCCATGGATTACATTGAATCTTTGTATAATATGGATATTTTAACAATGTTCTTTCAAACCATGAACATGGGATATTTTTGCATTTATTTGTGTCTCATTCAATTTTTCTCATCAAGTTTTTATAGTTTTTTGGTGGACTGATTTATTTCCTTGGTTGAATTTATTTGTGATTATTTTATCCTTTTTGGTGCTCTGATGAATAAGATCACTTGTTATTTATTTTTTTAGATAGACTACTTTGTTGTAAAGAGATGCCTCTGATCAAAAATCTTCTAAGAGCAGTCCAGGACCAGATGGCTTCACAACTGAATTCTAACAAACATTTGCAGAAGAATTAATACCAATTCTTCTAAAATTCTTCCAAAAATCAGAAGCACAGGAAATATTTCCAAATTCATTTTATGAGATTATCATCACCTGATATCAACCCAGCCAACAACATCATAAGACCAAAAAAAAAAAAAAAAAAAACTACAAATATCTTTGATGAACATTGAAACAAAACTCTTCAATAATACACTAGCAAACCAAATTCAACAGCATATCAAAAAGATTATACACCACAACCAAGTGGAATTTGTCTATGTGATGCACAATTGTTTAATATTTGCAAATTAATCAATGTGATACACCATATTAATAGAATGGAAGTTTAAAACCACATGAGCATCTCGATAGGTACAAAAAAGCATTTCACTAAGTTAACATTCTTTGAGAATAAAACCTCTCAACAAAATGGGTATAAAAATAAATTGAGGGCTGGGGAGATAGCTCAGCTGGTACAGTGCTTGCCTTGCAAGCACAAGGCCCTGAGTTCGATCCCCAGTACTGCAAAAAAAAAAAGAGAAATTGAACAAAATAACACTGGCACTTTTGAGAAGTCTACAGTTCACATTATAATCCATAGGGGGAAATTGAAAACTTTTTCATTAAAATCTGATGCAAACCAAGGATGTCGATTTTTACCAGTTCTTTTCAACATGGTGCTAGAAGGACTAGCAAGGGTAATCAGATGAAAAGAAAAGTGATAAGTCAAAGTCATCCAGATTGGAAAGGAAGAAGTAAAAATATTCATTTGCAGATGACACAATCCTATGTGTAGAAAATCCTCAAGAATTCATTTAAATACATACCCACACACACACACACACCACTGCTAGAACTAATAAATGAAATTGGTAAAATGGCAGGATCCAAAATCTGCTATTTTTTATAAAATTCACATTAATTACCATTTTTCAATTATCTTCATTATGCTACCCTTTTAAAAACATTTCCACTCACATTACAGATATCTACAGTTTCCACCCTAGCCCAATCCCCCTTATTAAAGAACCTACTATATCATAGTCCTAATAAAAGGACAGTAGAAACCCTACTATTATGTATAATTACAATGTACTAATAAAAACATTTTTAAAAGAGAACTGTAGGACAGGTTTCCTCATCATCTGGTAACATAAGCCGTAACAATGGATGTATTCATTTCCTAGAGCCACAGTAACAAAGACCCACAAACTAGATGGCTTAAAACAATAGAAATGTGTTGTCACACAACTCTGAAGGTTTGAGGTCTGAAATAAGATTGTTTTAGAATAGTCACGCTGTCTCTGAAACCCGCAAGAAAGCCTTCTTGCCTTTTCCTAGCTTCTGTTTATTGCTGACAGTCTTCACTGTGGCTTTGCTTACAACTGTAGCACTTCAACTTCTGCCTCCAAGTTCACTTATGAGTCTTTGTCTCTTGTTATAAGGACACTGGATCCATCCTACTATTGTTATGACTTCATCTTAACTACTTCCATCTGCAGCAGCCCAATTTCCAAATAAGATCCCATTCCGAGATACTGGAAGTTAGAACCTCAATACTTCTTTTTAGGGAACACAATTCAATCCACAACAAATAGAGTAAACACCTGACATAAACCAGTCTGCTTCAAAATGACATCCCTGAAAAGCAGAACCTGTCTCAAAATGTGTGAGAAAGTCAAATACTGGGAAGAAAACCAATTGAGCAGAAATTAGGGAGAGAGAGGAGTGAGACCAGGAAAAGCCATTATAAAGATATTTTATTGTGATTGCCACTATAGCTACAAAGCCTTGATTCTGCTTGGACTTCCAGAAAAGTACACAGAACAGCTCCTAGAATCACCTGCTGGAACATTAGAAAGCAGAGCAATTGTGCATCAGCTGCTCCTCCTCATTGTGGGAAATGATGTTCACCTTGCATGGATGTTGACTTCCTCACACTTAAAGGTCAACGCACATAGACAAAGTGAACCTCAAATCTCTCCTACTCCAGGGAGCACCCTTAGCATCAGAGGAGCTCCTGGGCAGAGAGTGAGAATCTGTGGCAAGATACTGTCATCCTGAAGTGGGTGGCAGCCTCTGTCTTATTCCTGGAGCCACCTCTACCTCTATGCTTTTGTGCTTCCTTGAACATTCTCTGACCCAGTGATGTCATCCTTCATGTGCAATTCAGTCCTTTCTTTGGTTTCTTCAATCCAACACAATCTCAATAAGGACTTTTCATCAAAAAGAAATAAATAACATATGATTCCATTTATATGAGTTACCTAATGTTATCAAATTCACAGCAACAAAAAGTAGGATGTGTGATTGACAAGGGTTGAGGAAGGGGAAATGGGGAGATATTGTTTTATGCGTATGGTGTTATAGTTAAGAAAGATTAAAAAAAACTTCTGGAAATGGTGACGATTGCACAATAATATGAATGTCTATTATGTCACTGAACTGAACATTTAAAATGGTAAATTTTCTTATATAACCAGGTGCAGTGCTGCACATCTGTAATCCCTATAAGACTCAGGAGGCTAACAGAGGAGGATCACAATTCAAGACCACCCTAAATAATGTAGCAAAATCTTGTCTCAAACTAAAAAATGAGGACTTAGGATAGAATTCAGTGGTACAGTGTCTCTGGGTTCAATCTGTAGTACCAAAAAACATTTTTTGTTATATGTATATTTACTACAATTATAAACAAATTGAATTTAAATTTTGAAAAATTCATTAGTTGGAGGCTGGAGTTGTGGCTCTGTGGTAGAGCACTTGCCTAGCATGTGTGAGGCACTGGGTTCGATACTCAGCCCCACATAAAAATAAATGCATAAAATAAAGGTCTATCAATAGCTAAAAAAAATTTTTTTAATTCTTTAGCTGATTAGATTTTATTGAGGATTTTGGAAGATTTCAAGGAGAAGTCATGTTAGGCCATTTCAGTCTTCTACCTTCCTCTGTCTCTCTCTTCCACTTCTGCTCCTGTCACCCTCTTCTCCTATTGCCCTGGACAGAGTAAATTCTACCTCTTATATTGCAGAGATAATGATTTTCCTAAGTAAAGACACCTCTATGCAAAAGTAATTCTGTTGATTTTTTTTGCAAGAAAATTATCTCCTTATTAATTCAAGTTAGACTGACTTCATAAGTTTTAGAGGTGAAAATTATTTCTGACTACAGCATAAGTACTTAGATACATATTTTCTAGAAAAACTGAGCTTTCTTAAGAAAGTCATCCTTCAATCTGTGTATGTGTGATATTAACCCTAAGAAAATTATAGCATAGTGAATGGAACATACCACACATTAATATTTCCCAAAGTTCTGAACTATATTCCAGCAAAAATAGAAAAGATGAGGTGTTGGAGAGACATTAAAATAGAGCTTTCATCTTTTGGCTTCTAAATTAGCAGTTTATTAGAAAGCTATGCCTGGATATCTAAAAACAGCAGAAAGGAGAGCTGCCGCCTCTCTAATTTAATGCCAAACTCCCAGGAGTGGTTTACTGTCAGGGTTTTATCATGTATTATGGAGACATGTATTGGCAAGCCTCCATAAGATCCATATAAGCTTTTATCTCTTCCCTAGATCAGGTCACATGACCAATAACTGGATCCATACATGGGCTTTTACCATCCTTTTAGTAATACACTTGGTGATTGAGTTGACGCCCATAAATAAATCTAGTCCAGAGCTCCTATCCCACCGGGGTTTACACTGCTGATCCCCAACCACTTGCCACACGTGTGCAATAGTGTTTCACAAAAGCTCTGCTTACAGGTATCCTAAAAGCTTTCTCACATATAGACTAGAGTCTTCACAGCTCTTTTACTTTCTCAAAAATGAAAATAGTTGTCATTTCCGAATAATAATTCAAAAATAGAACATGACTAACTTTTGTTGTGAACTACAATACTAAAATATGTCAATTGGATAGCAGCATTATACCACTTGTTCATAGTGGGTCATGGCTTCCTGTTCTTCATTGCTATCTATCCCTGTAGAATCACAACATACCAGTATTTGAAGACTGGTTAAAAACCAACTCATTCAGAGATTTCAAACTGCTCATCCACAGAGTGGATCTGGTTTGCACATGCAATTTTTTACACACTTGGAATTATTTACTGCATTTTAAAGTGTGGAGATTGCACCTCAATACTTAAAGGTCTGGCAACACGAGGCTGGTGATCCTATGTAGCAATGACAGGCTGCAGCCTCGTGGCTGCTGATATCCATGTTCTCCACTTCAATCACAGTCCTCATCACACTGTGTCAGTTTTTGCCACATGCTTTATTCATCCAAGGATGCTGCCTGGATTTTGTACATATTTAAAATTTTGACTCACTTTATTTTTGAGATTAGAAAACATGAGGTTTAGGGTATTGAAATAGTTTTCTTAAAAACAAATGGCAATAAGTAGAGGAAAGGAAAGGGACTAAGGAAAGTAAGAAGGGAAGGGAAAGGAGAGGTGCCAGGGAACAAAATTGGCCAAATTATAGTGTTACATTGTGTGCATGTATGAGTATATAACAATAAGTATGACTCTTATGTGTAGTTAGAATGCACCAATAAAAAGAAAAAAAGAGCAGTCAGGTGTGGTGGAACACACCAGTAACCCCAACTATACTGGAGACTAAGAGGATTGCAAATTTGAGGCTAGCCTCAGAAACTTAATGAGACACTGTCACAATATTAAAAATAAAATAGACTGGGGACATAGCCCAGTGGTAAAGCAAACATGGGTTTAATCCCCACCACCAAAAAAATACATGGGGGGGAGTAAAGGACAAAAGTGACTAAAGCCTTATCTTGTGTCCACCCCAATTTCTTGTCAACCATAGAATTTGTTCTTCATGAAATGCCAAGTGGTTCCAAGGAACACCAATTGAGGAAATCTGCACTATACAACCATACCTATTCTCTTAAAGTTGTTTTTTTAAACGTTTTTATACTTTGTTACCTCTATTTATTTCCTAAAACAAACCTTAATTTATGCAATTATTGTATTCCAGAAGTCTTATAGGCTTTAGTTATGGTTTTTGTTTACCAAGTGCCTATCTATAATTAGATTTTTTTAATCTAACGTATTTAATACCAAAAATGAAAATGCAATTGGTACAACAAAGGCACTTTTTTCTCTGTATCTTGAACCACTTCAAAAAATGACTATTTTATCATGTGAAGTATGTATCTAAGTATCTATTAGAATAATGCCTTCTTTGTATTCATAGTTAGGGTATACTTCTTAAAGCAATTACTATTGACATTTTTTTGCAGAAAATGAATCACACACATCAGTTCCTAACACTTATCCGTCAAACTATTTATTTATAATAACGACTTCGAAGAAAAAAAAATACAACTTGAAAGAAGAGACTTTGGATATAATGAAGTAAGATTCTAACCGACAACCCTCCTGAAAATAACTATAACTTCTGACAGAATTTTAAAATCAACTACTGGAAGATTTTACAACAGAAACATATCAGTCAGATTTTGAAGGAGTTAAAATTTGGAAGAAGGGACCAGAGAACTTAAACTGCTAGAACTATCCTTCTGGCCTGAAGAAGAACCCCTGAAATGAGAGAACCTGAGAATACTAGTCACAAATTGTTTTAAAACTTTCCACCAAAATTTTGACTGAGGCAAGTATGAGGTTCTGGCTTCAATCCCTAGTACTAGGGGTAAAATAATTAATTAATTAATCAATTAATATTTATAAATATTATATCAATATATAAATACCTGTTTATATATTTATAGATATACTGACTCTCTTAGTTATGCCTGAGTTAGGCATATTCAAAGCAACTTGCAGCTAAGGCTAAACAAATTTAACTGAGATTTGAGTGCTTACTTACTGTAGGGGTAAGAGCAGCAGATTTAGTCTAACCTAGTTAATTGCCTGATAAAGCAATATAATCAATACTCTTTGGAAGAATATAATGAAATTTAGAGTCTCCAAAACATAATATTAACAATCACAAGTTATATTTCCAAATGAGTTGATATATCAAAAAATTCAGGAAAATCTGATCCATCCTAAACAAAGACATTCTGAGTTTTCAGCACCAAGACCTTAAACATTTCTTGTAATACTACTCAATGAGATAAAGAATGTGCTTGTAACTTAATGAAATTATATGAGATGTCAGAAGCCAAATGGAAAAAAAAATTTTTTTTTTTTTTGGGTGCTGGGGATCGAACCCAGGGCCTTGTGCTTACAAGGCAAGCATTCTACCGCCTGAGCTATCTCCCCAGCCCCAGAAAATATTATTTTTAAAAAATAAAAGAATAATTCCAGAATTTATCAAGAAAATAACTGAAACAAATAGACAACAACAACAACAAAAAAAAAATACTGAGTTGAATGGGGCTTAATCTCAGAATTCAAATGACATAGGAAAGAATAAGTGAACTTAAAAATAAATATATATAATAATAAAATCCAAAGAAGAAAGAAATGTTTTTAGGAAAGTAAATGGAGAAATGGAAGGACATGAAGGAAAATACCAAAAGCTGAAATATATCACTGAAGTACTAGAAGTGAGTAGAGGAAGGGAATTGAGGCAGGCGAGGAAGGATGAGATAAAGGAAGAACAATGGAATAAATCTGACTTAACGTTCCTATGTACATAACACAGTGACTCTCAGTATTATGTATACCCACAAGAAACTAATTAAAAAAAAAACTATAAGTAAATAGCAGAAAGGTCAGTAGAGTAGAAGAAATGAAACAGGGTGGGAGGACAGAAGAGAAAGGGGAAGTGGTGACTGAATTAGAGCAATTCACATTCCATGCTCTCACAATAATGTCAAAATGAATCTGTAATGGTTCATTTGAATTGTCAACTTGATTGGATTAAGAGATTCCTAAGATTAAGAAGCTCCTGTGTGTGTCATTGAGAATGATTAACATGTGGGATAGCAAACTGAAGTGGAGACCCTCCCTAAGTGTGGACAGCACTGTCCAATAGGATGGTGGCTTGGATGAAATAAAAGTTGGAAGAACAAGAGGGCAATAGCAGATACAAGGTGGATTTTACTGAACAGTTTCTTAAGTGCTGCTGTGATTGACTGAATACATCAGACTCTTGCTCTTTCACTTTTCCAAAGCCACTCTGCCAGTGATTCTCCAGGGAGTTTCCAGAAGCCTTCAGTCTCAGATTGGGGTAGTATCATTGATCCCTCTTGTTCTGAGGCTTCAGCATCTTGGACTGCATAGCTACTGGTTCCTCTAGCTCTCCTGCCTGCAGATGGCCAGTATGGACTATCCAGTTGCTGGTTGTGTAAACCAGTCTAATAAGTCCAGTTTTTATAATCATATCTCCTATAGGTTCTGTTCCTCTAGAGAACCCTGACTAACAGAATGCTAATGTTATGTATAACTAACATGAACAAATAAAAAATGGAAAAAAAAAGTGGAGGAGAGAAAATGGGTGGAAAATATATTTGAAGTAATAACAACCCAAAGCTTCCCAAATTGGTGAAAGGCATAAATATGCAGATTTAAAAATGTCAGTGACACCAAACGAAATACAGATGAAAAGAAAACCACAATTAAGCACCCATAATCAAACATCTAAAAAGCACAAATAAAGACCAAATCTTGAAAGAGGGGTAAAAAAAGGAAACATTGCATACTAAGGAACAATGATGAGAATAATTATATATATGTCAACAAAAACTGTAGAGCCAAGAAGATAGAGTAATAGACTCTTTGAATGGGTTAAAGATGAGGAAAAAAAACCTTTCCACACAAAATATTATGTTTAATGAAAACATCATTAAAGAATACAGATGACTAAAAACACTTTTTAAGTAAAAGAAAACTAGAACAATTTGTCACCAGCCAAGTTATAGGGGAAAAATAAAACTTTAAGGAATTTCTGCAAACTAAAGAGAATAGGCACCAGAGGGAAACTTGAATTCTCAGGAAGAAATTAAAGTATCAAAAGTGAAAATTGTCCATGTAAATATAAAAGCTTATTTTATCCTATAAATATTTTTAAATATATATGACTAAAGCAAAATTATGATATGAGTCTTGTGAATTTATAACATTTACGGATGTATTAGGTGTAATAGATATTAAGAGTTGTAGAAGAGAATGTATCTATACAGTCGTAGAGATGCCTATTTTATGTGTAGTAATAAATATTAACCCTAAGTAGAACATGAAAAGTTATGCTACATATTGTAATACCTCAAGCAACCACTAACACAGTAATGCAAAGAGTTACAGTTTTAAAACTAGCAGATAAATTAAAATTTGGATTCTATAATGTATTCAAATAAACTATTAGAAATATTTGGGTTCTGTTAAGGTTTGGACAGGAAATGCCCAAAGGCTTGTGTGTTGATTCCCAATGCAGCAATGTTCAGAGGTAGGACATTGGGGAAGTGATTGGAAATGAGGACTCTGACCTCAGCAGTAGATTAATTCGCTGATAGATTCATAATCTGATAGCATTATTCTACACTGATACTTCTGCCTTAGAGTTGATTGACTGTGGACTGAAACTTCTGAAACCATGTAGAAAATAAGTCTTTCCTTCACTAAGTTGTTTATCTTATTTATTTTTCCAGGTGACAAAAAAAATAATGAACAGTTTTCCATCAAGTTATTTAGTGTTTGATGTGTTTAGAAGTTCTATATTCCAATAGAAGAATGCTTTTTTCACAGAATACAAAATGGTTTTGGTGAGTTGGAAGCAGAGACTGACCTGTGACAACTTTGAATTATTCATAACTCTGAACCACCAGAGAGAAAAAAATGAGATTAATTTTCTTGGAGGATGTGACTGATATCAGCTAACTGAGGAAAACTGAGATGTAAGTACATATAAGGGTCTAGAAAGAATATTTGAAATCCTAGCAATACACTGGAATATCTCTCAACACTTTCATGTTCATTGTTCTGATCAATGGAAAACTGCAACAACTTCATAAATATCAGACCACCAAGAATGCCAGCCCTTCAAGAATGATATTTTGTAGCACTGAACTAGGTAAAGAATCATATCCTGTTATGGTTTGGATATTAGGTGTCCCCCAAAAACTCATGTGTGATACAATACTAGAACATTCAGAGGTGACATGATTGGGTTTTGAGAGTATTAACCTAATCAGTGTATTAATTCACTCATATGGATTAAATGGGTGGTAACCATAGGAAGGCAGGGTATGGCCGGACGAGATGGGTCATTGGGGGTGTGACTTTGGGGTATATATTTTGTCCCAGGTGATGGTAGGGTCTCTGCTTCCTGATTGTCATGTCCTGAGTTGCTTTTCTACACCACACCTTTTCTCCATGATATTTTGTCTCACCTTAGACCCAGAGCAATGGAGTCAGCTTTCTATGGACTGAACCCTCTGAAATCATGGACCCCAAATAAACTTTTTGCTTCTCTAAAATTACTCTTGTCACGTCTTTTGGTCACAGTGGTGAAAAAGCTAACTAAAACATATCCAGATGAGATGTTGACAGATGGCAGATAAACAGAATCAGAGGTGAAAGAAAGTAGATGTATTTGTCAATGTAGGTTTTGTGGTGATCTATAAATAAAGCAGGAAGGTAGCAATTATGTTTTATGTTACTTACATTTTGTTCTCTCCTCTGCCTCCACTTACTTTATATAGGTAACACTTATTGTGGCTAAGGTAGGTTTCATTAGGAGTATGACTAAGTTAATATTATCTCATGATGACATAATAACCAATAAAAATTTATTTGTCTCGTTGCATTGAGAACACAAGCTTGCCATTGAGAACACCCTAAAGGGAAAGAGTGAATTTTTAGGAACCTAAAATTTGAACTGTATGTAAAAAAATAAATAAATAAATAAATAAAAATAAAAAAATCTTATGTTATTCCCTTTTTAATCCACTATTCACTCTTCTGTCTGCCCCATGAGTTTACCTAGACCAAAATTCCCATATCATCTGTCTTCCACTTGGCTTTTATTAATGGAAAGACCTCAAAGAGTTGATAGAACCAGTAGAATGAAGTCAATACATTTATTGCCATGGAGTACATTTTGCAAGGTTACCTGAAACTGTCTATGTCTTCCATCCAAAAGCCAATACTTCATGCAAGGTGAGATTCTACATGCTTTTTTTTTCCCTTCCAAATGCTACAAACTATTCTCACTATTCATGTTGTTTAGGACCTAGTGACTATATGATAATTTGATTGCTACTAAGTTCTAGGTTAATGCATCATCTGTCTTAGTTTGAGGCATTGACAATCTTAGAAGTCCATTAAATGAGTTCCCAGTTCCTTTGCAATCTCAGACATCATCCCCAGTACAAGTTATACCTTGAATCTCTCTACTGTAAGTTTCCCAGGATGGGTGACAGGACATTTGGTTACTTTTCAACTTCTTAAGAGATACACAGCAAAAATGTCCACATTCAATTGTAATTAATTAGTCAAATAATATAAGTAGGCAAAGAAAGTCAGTTCTTCCTGAAATCTGGTGAATCTGAGGCAGCATCTTCCTTACATGATGCCTTTAGTCAAAGTTTTATAAATCAACCCTCAAACACCAGCCTTCATGGATCCACAACTGTTTTTATTAATAACCTTTTACTGTCACCTTTTCCCACCTTACCAATGGGAAAATGGTAGAAGTTTGTCAAGTAGAGAACCATACATGCTGCAACCCTAATTTTTCTTCTCACTTTTGAAGATGATGTTAATGACCATGGATTTCATTTCAGCATCATTCTGGTTTTTTTCTCAACTTCTGTTGTCTACGTAATATTTGCAATGTTAAATGATATTGACATTTGATTTACTCTTCCATGCTCTATCTATAAGTTGATGTAAAATTTGAGTGTTATTAAAATTATTAAGAACAGGGGCTGGGGAGATAGCTCAGTCGGTAGAGTGCTTGCCTTGCAAGCACAAAGCCCTGGGTTCGATCCCCAGCACCGAAAAAAAAAAAAAAAATTAAGAACATAAACATGGTTTCCTGCAGATCTCTTCAGTGTGGGTTGATTGCTGTGAAATGTTTTAACAAACTTTTCTTTAATTTTGTAGTCATACTCATTTTTCCTTGTCTTTTTGTGAGTTCCGTTTAGTAGGTGTTCTATTGAATTGCCACTTCTGATGTCTGTTTGAACTGGCTGCATCCCATGCCTGTTACATTGTTGTAATTCAGGGGATTCCCTTTATAGCTCTTTTAGAGAAAAATTGACTGCATTATTTCAAGGACACAAGATTTTTTTCTGTTTCAAATTTCTTCTTTATTTGGATGCTACCCAACCTGAAACAACCTCTTTTGAAAGTTAACAGAAAATATTTTGTGAATCTTTTGACATCACTCATAATAGCTTTAAATTCATTTTTCACTTTTGACTAGCATTCAACACTGCTGATATAAAATGTGATATCAGACTTGGCTCTTTTTTTTTTTTTTTTTTTTGAGGTCACATCTTTTTTTCTCAAGAAAAAAAATAAGACTCTTACTTCTAGAAATTTGAATGTTCACAATGATATGTTTAAGGATGTGTCTTTATTCATTGAGCTAGAATAACTCAGTACAATCTTTAATTGGGAATTTCAACACTAAAAAATCACCTTTTTTGTCTTAATTTGATAAATTTTCTCCATATCACTTTCCTTCTTCTCTCTTTCTGGAAGTCTAGGGAGCCTCTCTATTATCTCTTAAATTATTCATCATTTTAGCTTTTTTTCTACTTTATAGAATTTCTCATCTTTATCAGGCAAAGTTTCTATCAAACTGTTTCCTAGCAAAACTTTGGCACCATACGGGTCAGTACCTTGGACAGGTCCTTTAGCAGGGCATCATAGTTGCATGGTAAGGACAAAAACACCGAACTAGTGAAAAATCAGAATGAGAAAATGAAAGAACTGTTTGTGAAACCAGAAGACAATCCTACAGACATACAAAATAATACATAATATGTATGGGTGAGGCAGGGGAATTCAAATTTAATAAGCACATATTAAGTTACATACCCAGACTATTTTTTATTTCTTTGCCAGCACAATTTTCTTTGATTTCTCTGTTCCTCTATACATCATTCTTCTTCTCTCTCTTTCCCACTCCCTCCCTCCAGCCCTAATATGACTATGGTCACAATAAGTTACCATATTCCTAGAGCTTAGCTTCATCACCATTGACCTCAGTTGATTGATTTAAGGGTTGATATCAGAGTAAGACAAGTTCATTAGTTCCTCCTCCTATGATTTTTCTAAATGAACCTTAGAATGGTTACAGATTTGCCAAAATGCTATGACTCTATATATACCCTCCACCCACACCCAATTTCTCCACAGTTTCTCCATTATTGACATCTTATATTAGCATGGTACATATCTTGCAATTAATGAACGAATATTGATTCAATATATTAAGATTTTACTTTATTTTGATGACCGTGACAGATTTAAGTGCTCATCAGATATTTTGTAAAATGTCTCTCAATTGAACTTTTCTGATTTTTTCCCTGATTAGACTGGGGTTATGGACTTTGAGAGAAAAACCGAAGGGATAAATTGTCATTCTAATCACAGCTTATCAAGAGTATTTACTCTCAATAATATTTACTCTCAACCATATGATAAAGGTTGATGTACTGTTTGTCAGTGTTCTTCACTGTAAAGTTATTCTTTCCCCTTTCCATGGTGCATTATTTGAAAGGAAGCTGTTTTGTGCATTCCACACAGAAGAGTGGGGAGTTATGTTCCACCTCTGTAACACCATAGTATCCACAAAAATTATTTCATATTTTTCTGTACAGATTGCTTTCCCCCCATTAATTTACTATTTAATCATTTATTTATCTGTATCAGCATGGATTAATGGATATTTATTTCATACTTGGATTATAATTCAGTAATTACTTGGTTGTTCCAATTGTTCTATCTTTGGCTATTGGCAGCTTTTCTTGTCCCAGAGCTATAAGAACATACTAAACATAGTATTGACATGATTGTAAGTCACTGTTCGGTCTCTTTCCAGGTAGCTAGACTTACTTTATATAAAATTTGAAAGCTATGGGAGACCAATTATTTTTTCTTGCAGTGCTGGTATTCAAACCCAAGGACTTGCACATGTTAGACAAGTGCTCTTTCAGTGAGATGCACTCCAAGCTCTGGAGACCAATTTTTTTTCTGCCAGAGTAAAGAACAAATGGAATCAAGTGTGCAAGCAGAAAGAAAGAATTAAGCAAATGTAGAGTGAGATGGTCAGAAAAGAGGCAAAGCACACACCTTTATGTCCTAAATGATTGAAATAAAAAAGAATTAAGCAAATGTAAGATGCTCAGAAAAGAGGCAAATCACACACTCCTGTTCTTTAATTAGTCCTATGTCCTGAGACCCTGTTATACCAGCCTGAGGTTTGGTTTGTCATTCCAGTTCCTGCATACAAAATCCTTCTCTTGGTTTAAATTGGTTATACTTCTTCAACCTAACTTCAAAATGCTATGAGAAGATATTACACTATTCAGGTGAGATACTACACTATCAAAGCAAACAATGGAATGTATTTGTTTTGCCCACCAAAGGTTTTCTCTTCTTCAGTGTCTCTTCCTTCAGGTCCACTTCTAAGGTCTATGGATGGACCAGAGTTCAATTCGGGCTGTCATATAGCCATCAATAAACAGGCTCATTCTTCTTATTCCCAATCATCTTATCTAGGGAAAATCCCTCTGCAATCACAGGCAATAGTAGTGCCTGTGCAGCAAGAGTAGGCATCTTGGAGTGAGGACCCCCTGCTTATTCAATTTGATCTTGCCCTTCTCATCTAAAGTACACACCACTTCAACTTCATGTTAAAGGGCTGATGAACAACCCAGATCTCCCCAAGAACAGTGGATCTACTGGGGCATAATAAAAACATGCCAGACCCACTGGAATAGCTAAAGTGCCTCCTCTTGCTCTGGACTCTACTCTGAGCTACCTGGTGGCCTTGCAAGCTACTTAGTTCAAGGTTTGGAAAAAAATTCAAGGAAGACCACCAAACTTTGTATTGCTTTTTAGTTGAGGAGGAAGCAAATCTCACAGACATTGAAAAACAGACAGAATCAGATGTTTTTCATTCATATGTATGTTATGTCTGATTTGTAGACCTGAGAACAAAAATAAATTTTGAGAAGTACAATAACAGTTCATCCTTGTGTTAGTCTCTGGAAGGATGAAATAAGGGAAAAAAACTAATGTAGAACAATGAAGCTTAATAGTATCTATTCTGGGAGTTATTTATCTTACTTAATTATTTAAGCTGATGAATCCTTTCTGTAACTTCTGAAAAATATGGAGAATCATAGGGAACCTGTGCAAAGATGACTCATCACCAAGAACTTCATATGTTGCCAGTAGCTACACAGCTCTGACTTCTTTACAGCCTCAAGAACTGTCTATTTCAATGACTGACAGGATCATTCTAAAGGTGTCTTACATAGTTAGTCAAGTGGTAGAACAGAAGTAGTGTGATCTTTGAAGAAAAAAATTCCCTAGATGCAAATCCCACCGGGAATACATACCGACTCTGTGACTAAGGGAAATTAATGAGGCACCATAATAGTCTGAACAGTGACCCACCAAGATGACCACATCCTAACCCCTGGAACCTGTGAATACATCACCTTCTATATAAAAAGGGTCTTTGAGGACATGATTCAGTTAAGGAAACTGAGATGGAGATACTGTCCTGGATTATCCAATAAACCCAAGGTCACTTCCTAGAAGAGGAAGGTAGGAAGGTCAGAGTCCAAGGCAGAACTATGGTGATGCGAACAGAAGACATTTTACAACTTCTGACCTCCAGAACTGTAAGAGAGAAAACTTGTGTTGTTTTAAACACAAAATTGAGGTAAAATTGAGGTAACTTTTTTTACTGTGATAATAGAAAATTAATCCAAGTACTTGGAACCTTAGTTTCTTCCTGGGAAAAATGAGAGTAATATATTTGTACTGTGAGGATTAAAATGGTTTTAAGGCACCCAGCATTATCATGTACTCAATAAATGTCACTTATTGTGATGCTTGATATTGTCAGAACTGCAGTTCAGCACTGGTTAAAAACCTGGGCTCTGGACTCAGGTGTTCCTTTCCTGCCTGTATCCATTTGCTAGCCCTAGCTTTCCTCATTCATAAAAAGGAGTTAAGCATAGGCTTACATCATAAGATTGCTATGAGAACTCACTGAAATATTTCATATAAAATACTTAGCTCCATGCCTGACAAAGGGTCAACTCATAATGAATGTTGGCTACAACCAGTCCTGCTTCTCCTACTACTATTGTTTGTTTTTTGCATTTTTTTCCCCTCTAAAACACTGGAAAACTTTCTCTGTAATTTCAAAACTGTCCCTGTAATTTCCTGTCACCAGAGGAGTATATTTTGCCATGGTCACTCCCTCTGATCTTCAAAGGCAGAAGTTTGCCTGAGGCTAAAAATGGTAGCTCTTTCCTGAACTCACCCAAATTGAACCTTAACCATTAAATCCCTCCTTTCCATGCAGAAAAGAAAAAAATCCCTTTTATTAAAATGAATAAGCTAGGCTTCAGTGAACATACTAAAACCAATAATGTTTTAGCTTTAGTAACCAAACCCTTAAGATACAATTACATTCTTCTTCCTTGTCCTAAGCATTTTTACCAGCTTATTGTCAGCTGATCCTTTGAATAAGGCCAAGCATTTCATCCTGACCTTTGTATAATCTAAAATATATATCCTAGGGCTCACATCTTGATAAATGAATCATAGAGAATGTCTTACACAACACTTTTCAGTTCCCCTTTGTACATTATAAGCTTTAAATTATAAATTAAAGATAGAATATAAGGGAAAATATAAGAAACCCAAATGTTCAGTATGCATAGACATAACTTATTATTAGTTTTAAAACACTTGGAGGGTTGGGGGTGTTGGTCAGTGGTAGAGTATTTGCCTAGCATGTGCAAGGCCCTGACTTCAATCCCTAATGCCACAAAAAAAAAAAAAAAAAAATAGAAAGAAAGAAAACTTAGAAAATGAGAACAAAACAAAGAGGTAATTAATTTTTGATTTTTACTGTTTTCTTCTACGATGTGCATGAACATGAGAATAATCATCACTATGAAAAACCAGAAAAACTACATAGCAAATTGATTCATTCTCTACTTTAGGTGGAAGACTAAAGTATTCGTATTTACAATATTATATTTTTACACATTCACATTACATAAGTTGGTCAACATAGCATGGAAATTTACTTTTTAGGAGCTAAATTTGAATTATAGTACATACATAATTTTCAACCAAACCATGGCGTATTTGAAAGTAAAAGGTGCCACCATTAGTAATTACATCAGTACGTAGATATACACTGGGACTGTCCTGGACGTCCTTGATGTGTGGTCAAGGTGATCATTGAAATTTGAATGGCTCTGGGTGTTGCCCTGGATGGGGAGCTATGGGTCAGGGGGATAAGGTACTAGCAGTGTACCACCTTAAATAAGGCCCACTCTGCCTCCACGTTTACCATTTTCCTTGTCTGTTATCAAAATACCCTTTTAAGGTTTGCTTGGCCTTCTGGGTTTCAGACTAAACTAGAAGAAGAAATCAGAAGCCTTTGAATTCTCATTGCCATTCTTTTCATCCTTATGATTACCATCTTTCACAATCGGTTTTTTGATGCAGTATCTTGTACATCTATTATTCAACAAGCTTTGGCAACTTTTATGTGCTAGCTACATTTATACATGAATAAGAATTCTTAAAGACCTGTAAATCATATAGTCAGATTTAAATATGAGAATCCATAATATTCTCAGATCAATGTTGCCCTTATTGTGTAAGTGGCGGACTGAGAAGTATGTGTACAAGGCAGAACAATAGCATGTGGGAAGGGGTACCTAAAAACTTAACAGAGCAGGTGGTTCACACCTGATCCCAGCTACACAGTAGGATCCCAAGTTTGAGGCCAGCTTCAGCAGCTTAGCAAGATCATTTCAAAATAAAAAATAAAAAGACTTGGGATGTAGTTCTGTGGTAATATGCCCTGGGTTTAATCCTTAATACCAAAAAAAAAAAAAAGGAGTAAAAGAAGTCTTTCTAGAAGGTGTATCCTTTAAAAGAAGAATAGGTGTTCTAAGCATCCCAGGCAGAGGAAACAAAATAAAAGGAGCCAGAGGCTTCAGTACTTGGTGTTGAGGGAAAGATGAGTATTAATATAAAGCCTACAGTGAAACTGATAGGGAAGTGAGGGCGAAAGTGGAAGTACAGATTCTGGTGGAATCATGAAGGAGCCGACATGGAAAGGAAGCCATGGAGGCAATTAAGCAGAACAGGGCATGACGAGATTTATCTACCAGAAGTTTACTCTGAGTCAAAATTGAAATCCAATGGGGGGAGTGCACAGACCCAGGAAGAATGTCCAGGCAGTCACTGAACTATCAGAAAAGTCAGAGGTTGCAACCCTGGATGAACATGAGAATAATAACCTGGGCAGTTTTTAAAAATACTGCTGTTGGTTCTCATCATCAGAGGTTCTGGTCCAGTTGGTCTGGTTTAAGACCAGAAATTGGCCTCTTAAGTTCAGGAAGGTTTTAATGCCTTACTAGTGTTCAGAGTCACTGATACAGGGAAGCACTTAAGCCATAGTGGGAGAAGGGGTAGGTGTAGAGACTGTTCCCCTAACAACCCTTTGATGTAGGGACACAATCACCCTCATTGTTCATAAGGAAACAGAGGCCAAAAGAAATGAAGTAATTTGCTCAAGGTCACACAGTCAGTAAATTAGCAGAGCTGGAATAGGGAGGTGTCTGTGGGCTCCACAATGTCCATCTTAACCACTACTATCCCCTCCTTCAGCATAGAAAGGGTGCTTTTCCCTGGGACAAACAGACATCAAGTTGGCTGGGAACTAAACCAATCCGCCAGTGCCCAGCAAGAAGGCAGGTCACTAAACATATGTTTATGTATTTAGGAGAAGAAATCAGGAGAGAGAAAACTGAAGATGTAAGAGAAGGAAATCATTGATGGAACAAGGTTTAGAGAAGATAAAACAAGATGAAGCTTTCATAACCTGGATGAAAGGGTGTTTTCCTAGGGAAAATAACAAGAGGAAGGGATGCAGGTAACTTTTTAAATACATGTTAGGAAATGAGGTGATTCACAGCTGAGGAAGCAGAAAGAAAAATCTGTGCTCAGAGTAAAAAGTCAGGAGTAGTTTGAGGGTGATGAGAATTTGGAGTTTCTGTTTCTACTTAGGGACTGCTGAACTGGTTCAGCAACATCAAACACAACACTGGTCATATGGCTTGTAGCTACAAGTTTAAGACCTAATGCAAAATGAAATGCAGAGTTCCTCAGAAATATTTAAGAATTTCAAGATAACAAAAACTCAGTCTTGAAACAATTACAAGCACAAACCCTTGTGAGTATGGAATCTCATGAGAGGACAGGTCACATGCTGACCTGATCATAGGTCATGAGTAATATGGGAGAGGGGGATCAGAGATGACATCACATAATATGGTCCATGTCATAAGAATCATTTTGAGCTGAAGGCAATTGAGATAAGGCAGATACAGAAAGCATGCCCTTTCTGCCTACAAGTAGAGTGTAAACAAGTAGACCTTTGAAAAGGACACATGAATGTCCATTCACATGTTTCTCTCTGTCCCACACAAGGAGGAGGATGCTCTTAATTGCCAGACAGCTCTTACCAATGGAGAAGGCACCCAATGGTCTGCATCTTGAAACTTGCTAGATAACCTGCTGTGATCCGAGTATTTGTGTCCCTCCCAAATTCATTTGTTGAGATCCTGGTCCCCAAGAGGATGATCTTAAAATGATTAGGTCATAAAGACAGAGCCTCATGAATGGGATTAGCACCCTTCACATCCACCTCCCAGTGAGGTTACAGAAGACAGCATCCATGAACTAGGAAGCAGGCACCTCAACCACCTCAGACACCAAATCTTCCAGTGCTTTGCTTTTGGACTTCCCAGTCTCCCAAACAGTGAGAAGTAAATTTCTGTTGTTTGCAAGCCACTAGGTTTATGATCTTTTTGTAATAGCAACCTGAATGAACTAAGATAATCTTTATCTTCCATTAATTTCCCTTGTATGTTTACCTCTCCACAATTTACCTTCCCTAGAAACCTGAGTCCAGCTCCTGCTTCCACTATCTAGTTACTCCTTCACAATTTATCACTCTGTTAAAATGGCACATAAGGCCCTGGCCCTAAACCACTTCTGTGAGTCTTTGTTTCTGTGAAAGCCTACAAATGTATATATAATAGCCTTTTGCCCATTAATCTGTCTTGTGTCAGTTTAATCTGCAGGACTCCAGTCAGGAAATCTAAGGAAGCAGAGGATTATACTGGCAGTGGCCTGAACCTAAACATTCTGGATTTTTCATTCATCCGACTAGCAGAATCTTTCTCCATGAGAAAGAATAAACACGTAGTGAAGAATACCATCTAATTGCATGCATTTTTTTCATCTCTTGATTTTATAGCTGAGTAAGATAAGTATTCTCTTCTTTCCAGAAAGGAGAATATTTGTTATATTTATGAGCAAGTCTTATTTTCTCAAAATTATTTGCCAGATTGTTCCATAGTAATAACAGCATATAAATTATTAACTTAAAATTAACTGTATTTTTTAAAACAAACATCACTTCATTTAACAGAACAAAATTATTTTGACAAATTAGAGAATATCATTATGGGATAATAGAAAATAGTTATTTTTATGAAAAAATTCTGAAACTAGCCAATTTCCTATGTTCTCACAGAGGTTGAATGAGTTGCAAACCACATTGTACATGGCATAGAAGTGTTCAAATTATATCTTAATTTCAAAAAATTGACATTGAGTCAGTGTGTTTACTCCTAATACAAATCTTTCCTTCCCTCTAAAATTAGTATTTCTCAAACAAAAATATTTTAATCATTATTCAGAAATATTTATTTTAGAAGTAGTGAAATCATCAAATATTTGTTTTAATACTTATAGAAACTGACTTTGTATATATAACTCTTATGATTATTACTGTTGCCCATGAATTCTCAAGGTACTGAGTATACCTGCTGGTTTTGTTTTTAAGAACATTTGTATTATCAGACAAACCAAAACTATTTTAACTATGTTTGTAGAGATTTTGTGGCAGTCAGAATGCACCTGAAGAAACATTTTCAAAATAAGTAAAAATCACAAGAGAAAAAGAAGCAGGTGGTATAATCTACTCCTCTCCCTTGTCTCAAGAAAATTTACCAGTATACACGCACCATTTCCAAAAAACTCCAGAAACAAAGCTATAATCCTTTGATGTTCATATATATTAATGATTGTTTGTTTGTTTCTGCCACTGTAGAACATTCCATGAACTTAGGTTTCCATCATACGTTGAGCCTGCCAATTATGATGATTATACTTGGGCAACCTGTCAAAACCTGAGGCTGTTTATTCATCTTGCAATAGAAGTTATCTTTCCTGAAATGACAATGACACCTTAGAAAGCATAAAGCATCCATTTTTAAAAAGTCTTAAAGAGCTATGAGCGAATCAGGACATACAATCTCCCCGAACCACAGTCCTCAGCAATAATTGGAATATAATAACAATACCAACACTGACAGAGCTTAGATGAGGATCACATAAGAATACATTATTTTCTCAGTAATAATTATGTGACTGGATGACTGCAGACAGAGAGATAGACAAACAATAGAGAGGGACATGATGGTATGGGAACATGATTTGTATTCTCAGAAGTTTCCAATGAAGACTATAACTACCCAAAAAGTAATACATAGGAACACTTTTCATTTCTCCTCATTTCTGCTTATCCCTTCAAGCTTCCTGGTCTTACTAACTAGTTGTTCAGAAAAAGAAATATTATATGAGTTAACATGGTTAGGTACAAGAAGAACCAGATATATATATATATATATATATATATATATATATCTGGTTCTTCTTGTATGTATATATATATATACATACATATATATATGGGACAGAACAAAAATGTGGATCTTCTTGTCAAAATTGTTAGGAATTTCAAAACAGTAACAGCTAAGCATTATGCCAAGAGTAGCCCTGCATTAGCCTCTTGAAGACATCATAGCCACTGCCGCGAAATACTTCGTGCTTTATGGCTGAATAATATTCCATTGTGTATATATACCACAGTTTCTTTATCCATTCATCTATTGAAAGGCATCTAGGTTGGTTCCAGAAGCTATTGTGAATTGAGCTGCTATAAACATTGATGTAGCTGCATCACTCTAGTATGGTGATTTTAAGTCCTTGGGGTATAGGCCAAGGAGTGGTATAGCTGGGTCAAATGGTTGTTCCATTCCAAGTTTTCTAAGGACTCTCCATACTGCTTTCCAGAGTGGCTGCACCAATTTGCAGTCCCACTGGCAATGTATGAGTGTACCTTTTTCCCCACATCCTCACCAACATCTATTGCTGCTTGTATCCTTGATAATAGACATTCTAAAATTATGGCATTTGTAGGTAAATGGATGGAGTTGGAGAATATCATGCTAAGTGAAATTACCCAATCCCAAAAAACCAAAGGCTGAATGATTTCTCTGATAAGTGGATGATGATACATAATGGGGGTGGGAGGGAGGCAAGAATGGAGGAAGGATGGATTGTATAGAGGAAAATGAGGAATGGGGAGGGGGTAGGTGGAAGGAAAAATAATAGAATGAGACAAACATCATTACCCTATGTATATGTATATGGCGTGACTCTACTTCATGTACAACCAGAGAAGTGAAAGTTGTACCCCATTTGTGTACAATGAATCAAAATTTTAAAAAATACTTCATGCTATAGTCGGAGTTGCTGACACTATAAATTGAGAGTTTAGTTTTTATTGCATCTACTGTCAATGCTAAGGAAAAGTTCTCTCTAGTTCCTGCATTTCTGTGGATCACTAGCTCCTGATCTAATTTCTTGGGTAAAAATAACTAAAGGACACAGTCTAAGCCATGTGCCCATTACAGTCCTCTTAAGCTAGGACTATGCCTGCCAATACATCATAGAAAATATGGAATTCTCCCAAAATAAGAAGGAGAGTTACATTCTAGGCAACGGCCATAAAAGATGGAAAATTTCATTAGAAAAATAAAACAATTTTCTCAGGCACATATCAAAGTAATGACATTTTGCATACTTATTTTCTTTATCCTAAAATTCACAAATATATCCTATATAGATGCTGATAGTAACAGACATGTATAATACACGAAAAATGCACACAGGTGCCCTTTTTTTTTTTTTTTTCATCTCCTTTCCATTGGAAACCATCTTGGAACCACCCAACTTGCTTTTAGTATTTTCTCAGGAATAAGAGTAACCTTAAACCAAATCATAATTTTCCAGTTGCAGCAATAAGGAATTGCTTTTTGTTGTCCATTCGTATGTTTCTACCAGATTACGTTCTCATTTCAATCATGTGATTATGCTCTTGCTGCCCCTCACCCTCATGCTTCTATAATCATTTCAGTGCCAATGAGACCTAGGCACAAACAATTATAAAAGCCCCTTTGCCTGGCCATAGTGGTCTGATAAAGAGAATCTCAATCTAATGTGTACACCTATGATCTAGGGATCTCTTAATGTGTACCTTAGTACTCAGTAGACCAGGGTACAACTGAGAGAGTGCATTTTCAACAAGTTCACAAGATGATGCCTGATGTAACTGATCTGTGGAGAGCACTTGGAATTGCAAAGAACTAGATGTCTCCTAGAGTCCAAGGTTTCTCACTGTAATTAAACCTGGCCATTTGGTTAACACCTCCCAAGGAATGGGGGAGCAGAGGTGTGGAGAGAACTTATTATAATTCTGCTTTGTCTTTGAGTCAGTTGTGCCTAGTGCTTCCTCTCTCCAGTTACCTAGGGCAATAAATCCACTCTTTGCTTAAATAAGGATGCCTTGGATTTCTCCACGAATATAAATTTTCTTTCAATGTAGTCTAAGTGTCCAAGTTGTCCTGAACATAGTTATTCCTCATCTGCTATATTTGCAACCTACCTTCAACAATTACGAATTATGACTCATGATTTTAAGAAACAACCAGGAAAAAATGTATAATTTCCAAATTATTTCTTATGTTTTGAAATTTGTTTATTTTTCATTTATGTTAGTTATTACCAAGGTAAAGTGAACACATTGTATTTTAAGGTTTATCTTTGATCAGTTAAGACAAAAATGGTTCATTAGAAATTTCCATTTCCCTCTTGCAGCTGCCTATGTTTATTTGCTGACCTCTATAGGTAAACATACCTCAGAAACAGGGAAAAATGGCACAATTCAACTCCAATCTGTTGGGGGGTAGATGTTTGTGGAGCTAAACTCATATCTGAAAATGACACGCTAATGAGTCTATGGCACAAAAATTCCACTACATTTATATGTTTTCACAACTATACTTACCCATAAAAATGAAAATCAGTAATTTTAATTAACAAAAAAGATAAATTGAAATCTTTTTTAAAATTGGACTTTCCATTAGCTGCATTGTTGACTAAATCAGTCCTCTTCTATTCAGACGGCATAAATTATTAATCATCCCTGGAGATGGATGGCAATTTTGAATACAAGGTGAAGTAAACACTTAGAAGAATCTTCCTGGTGAAAATGACTCATTGTTCTGAGAGGTGATAATATCATAGTCCTCTGAGACAAACAGAAAAGATATTCTCATCATAAGTACAAATAGAATAATTAGCAAATTCACAAAGTATGTTGTTATCCTTTTGTTACAGTAATTTATTTTTAGTCCAAGCAACAGTTTTTAAGCCTTTGTTTTGTCAAGCTAGGATAAATCAAGACATCAAAACAGCTTTACCAGATTTCTCTATCTCATGGCTTTTATGTGCTTCTTCCTCCTGGAGACCTGGACTGTTCCTTCAAGGCCAGGTGAGGGGCTCTTCATGGACTCCCAGGATACCCCTGTTCTCCCCACATCATCCTTGGGACCACACCCACTTGCTCATTTTTCTGAATCCCTCCCTGTCTCTTCCATACTTTTTCACATTAACAAAAGTTTTGCACAAAGGTAGAAGTTTCAATATTTGTTTACTAGATGGGCAAGAAAGTTGGAAGAGGTGCATTGCAATTCATAATATGAGGGGCACCTTTTGCTTGAAAGTTACTTGCATAGTGCTGCTGCACTCTGCTTTGAAAAAGTTCATACTTCATTGAATTGGGATTTTATTTTGCTGTTTAATGCATTAATATGAAAAACAATTTGTTTTTCCTATTAAAGTTACACAACGCTACCAAATTTGACTTAAAAAGTTAGTGGTGTTGTGTTTGCATTCAAGCCCAAAGCCATAACCAAGAGTTCAATTTTACTAGTGAAATAAAGAACAGATTAAATACCTTTTAAACAGTGTCTCAAGAAAACAAGGAAGGAATTTTTTTTCTTCTTCTGACATTGAACTATATCAACAATGACCACTAGGGGGTGCTTTGCCTCTTCTTATTTGCAGTAAACAGACCACCGTATTGAAATGGCACACACTGCCTATATCCATGAACTGATATTTGCATTCTTCTTTACATGTGAAAGTTAGTTTGCTCTCAAATTTTATATTAGCCCTTACATATTTGACATCTAGAAGCCAATAATTTCCTTTATGTTTATTTAATTCTAGTCAATTTACACTCCATTTTATTGATGGAGATTATACGTGAAAAATTTTCCCTATTTTCTTGGTTTTGCTTACATAAGAAAAATGTGTTCAGTATCAATATAAAATTTTCCATTCCAAAAATAGACAATAAAAATACAGCAACTACCTTGAACTTAATAAGGAGGTTCCCAAACTTTGTACATGACATGTTTACTGAATTACACCTTTAGTGTCTCAACAAGTTTTCATCACATCCCAAGAACCCTGAAAAAAAAAAATACCCAAAGTTATGTTTATTAAGGAGTTAAGTTTAAGAACTTAAGTATTTAGGTTTTAACAATTTAATAGTTCTTTGAACAAATTACACACGTAAATGGAAAAATATTTTTATTTCATTATTTCACAGATTGTATTAATTATCTAATTCTTGTGAGTTAAATAAGTACTTATCAGGACTTGGTGGTGCATACTTGTTATTCCAGCTACTCAAGAGACTGAGATAGGAGAATCCTAAGTTCACCACCAACCCAGGCAACTTAGTAAAAATAAATAAGTTCTGGGCATATAGCTCAGTGGAAGAGACCCTAGCACGTGCAAGATCTTGGGTTCAATTCCCAGTGCCACAAACACATATAGTATTTATTGTCTCACAAATACTTTGAGTCAGGAATCTAGGGGAGAGGTGACTTTGGCTGATACCAGTGACCTGGGAACTCTCATGAGGTTGCATTTGGGATATTGCTGAGTGATGCAGACACTGGAAAGTTTCCCTGAGGCTGGAGGATCCATGAATAAGATGGCTTATTTACACGGCTAAGTAAAAAGTAAGAGTCAGTTACCTGCTAGCTGTTGGCAAACAGAATCAAATTCTTGCCAGGTGGGCACCTTCAGTGGGCTGCTTGAGAATATTTAGAAGATGGCAGCGGGCTCCCCAAAAGTAAGTAATCCAAGGAAGAAAGTCAGATGGAGTAACAGTTTGATGACTTTTATGAGTTTTGACTTGAGAGTCTAATACCACCACCACTTCACTGCATTCAATTTTTTTAGAATCTAATTGCCAAATTCAGTTCATACTCAGAGAGGGAGGAATTAGGTTCCATCTGTTAAAGGGAAGAGTGTCAAAGCATTGGACAATTTGAAAGCCATTGCATGTACCAGTGAGTAACACGCACCTGACAGGCAATAGGTACCCAATCTCTGGAATCAAACCACCTTCATTTCCTGTTCCACACTTATTTTCATGTGGCATATCATTTTTATCACAGTTACCTCTGAAAAGCCAGCTTCACAAAAATATGTCTTCTGTAAAAGCAACGTGGCATAATCTAAGGTTGAAACTGTAAACTACTGTGAGCTAGTAGTTCATGTGTTGGCCAACAGATGTTGCTGTTTTCCCCTAGAAATTTTAAAATGTATTACATGGTCCCTGAGAGTTCTCTAAAGCTCCTTGGGGTGCCTCAGTTGCAGTTTTTGGAAAAGAATGATTTTTCTCAGAGATAAAAATTAAGGTTGAAAGTATGTTTGAAGAAGTATTTCTGGGTATATCAACAGTTTCTCAGCTATTCACACTCCAAAGAAATCATAAAAGATGGGGTTCTGGGAAGGAACAAAGAAATATGCTTTTTTTTTTTTCCTAGTTGCTAACAGGAAGAACTTTCATTATTTGTGCTTCCTTTTTATCGAAGATTGACTTCCTATGAGTGAGGAAGTAGATGCACTGTGTAATCACTTGGCACAGACTCCGGGCCATCCCTAAAATTCCATTATATTAGGAAAGGACAATAAGGAGGGGGTTTTAAATATATAAAGAGGAAAAAATATTTATTGAAGACTATTTTTTTATTTTTCAAACTGATTTTTTTTTTTTCCACCACTAAAGGTGGAACCCAGAGACACTATACCACTGAGCTACATCCCCAGACCTTTTGTCACAGCCGAGAAACCCTGAGATAGGGCAATTCCAGCCTTTTTTGATGACAGAAAGCAAACAAGCACGACTTTTGCCCCAGAGGAAGACATTATGTTTCCCATACTGAGCAGTAAACACACCTCTCTTGACACTATCACTACCTTCCAAAGCTGCTCATTGTACAAATAGATGCTCCTTGACTTAAATTCCAATAAACCCATTGTAAATTGAAAATATTTTTTAATACACACAGCCTACTGAACATCATAGCTTAGTAACACAGCACACCGCTCTCCCCTCTGATCTCGGGACTGCCTGGGAGCTGTGACTAACTGCCACTGCTTAACATCAAAAGAGAGTACCTACCACAGATTGCAAGTCCAGGAAAAAACTCAAACTTCAAAATACAGTTTCTACTAAATTTATATCACTTTCTCACCATCCAAAAGTCAAAAAAAGTAAGTCAACCATCACACATTGGAGATCTTCTGTATTTACATCCTTGAAATGGCAATCTGAAATAAAAGTTATCCATGCTTCTGTTCACAAAATGTACAAAAATGCAAAAGATCCATGGAAATTGTTGTTAAACAATTTTTGAAAATAATTACATAAGTTTAATAAGGTAAATGTTGGACATTGACTTAACCAGAAATTGTCTTTAAAATATTGGGAATTAGGAGCGTATATTAGAAAGGTTAGACAGGTATATGAGGTAATGGTGTCTATATTCTATGGTAGGAAATAATGAGAAAATATCAAAATAGAAACTCAAGAAAAAAGAAGTAAAAGTGTGTTATTTTGTAAAGATGGGGAAATAACTGAAAGTATTAAATGTGGCATTGCCCCTTAGGTACAATTTTCATCAGATGGGTTAATTGAAACAAGTAACTCATTTACTCATCATAAGTCATTTGACATTTTAAAATATGTACATAACTATCTTTGTAAAAATTAAAATATAGACAGAATGGTGACTCATGCATATAGCCTGACTACTCGAGAAGCTAAGACAAGAAGATCCCTTGAATTAAAGGTTGAGAGCAGTCTGGGCAGCATAGCAAGACCCCACCTCAAAATAATAATAATAATAATAATAATAATAATAATAATCTGAGGAGTAATAGTTATACTATAATCATTAATTATGGCTTGAGGAAATTTAATCTGCTCCACATGTCTCTGGGGCCCTAATGGGAATATAGGAACCTCACTTTTTGAAAGTGTGGCTTTTAGAAGCATAAATCCAGTCCCCTTATCTCTAAGAACAGATATTCACCAGAGGTCCACAGGATTGGATTTCCAGTCTGACATTCACTGGGCTCAACATCTCCATGTCCTTCTCAAAGGACTCTGGGAGAGAGAAGATGACCTCATTGCTGGTGCAGTGTCTGCAGTAATCTCTCCCAGCTGCTCTGGGCTGTGTTCACAACAAAGGAAGTTTGACTCGTGCAGCCTTCCAGAATGTTAAATCGCAGGAGCCCATCCATCTATGACAGATGACGTGACTGGGTGCAGTGGTGGACAAGGTGGTGGAGAAAAGATGGTGGGGGGAAAAAAATGAAGGCTAATATACTTCAATTTTGAAAGATGTCAAATGTTGTTACTGATAGAACAATTATGCAAATACTTAGTAAAATGAACAAGAGGCAAATTTCTATGTGTGGTATGATATTGTAATGGGTAACTAACCCAGGCCTGGGTACAAAATAAATAGGACACTGTCCATGAGAATTAGTGCCTGGGAAAGGGAGAGTTCCCCTCCCCTCCGCTTTCTAGCCAGCTTGTTTTCAGAGAACCTAATTAGCACCATTCACTCCTACCTTTTGGATTATAAAGGACGTCCCCTAGGACCTAACTAGTTTCCTTTGAAGTGCAAACGCCCCTGTCAGGGCTCAGGCCCAAGGCTAGAGATTTACCAAAGGCCCTGTAAGAGGACCCAGTTCCCCCTTATCTACTCCGCTTCTGTAAACAAGCTTCCTGCCTGAAAACTCTTCCACACATCATATATTTTTTGAAACCTTGTGCACAACCATGTACCGTTTTAGATTAGAAAATGTATGACACTAGTAGCCTACACTAGGTAGCGCCCAGAATTTGGAGTGCTGATCTCCTCTGGGCCGGCCAGCATAAAATAAAGTTTTATTTCTTCCACTCTTCGAGAGTCATTGGTTGCTTCTTGCCTGATTCCTCCAACAATATTATTTAGGTAAAAATACATAAATCACTATGGACATACATATGCAAATGTAAACATTTACATTTCTAAAGAGAGTATCTGGAAGAAGACATTTTGAACTATTAAAATGGTTATTTCTGAAAAGTGGAATTGGGCAGTGGGTGGAGTAGGACTGGGAGATTTAGCTCTCTGCTTTATGCACCTCCATATCTCTTATTTTTAGTTTTTTAGTAAAATGAATCTACATATGAAATGAACCATTAAATGAGATAAGATCTTACATCCTCATTTTTCTAGTGACTACAGTTACCTTAATTCACTTGATAATTTCTAACTAATGAACATTTAATTTATTTCCTATTTCTCCCTATTATAAATAATACCCACACTTTTCACTGTATTATTGTGTTATATGAGTATTTGGGGATTTGTTTTATACAAGGATAAGTTCCTCCAAGTTGGAATCTGTGTCGATGGACATGCGGAAGTTTAATATAGCTCCCCCATTCAGTCTCTTTGGACATATTATAAGTAAGGTTGAGAAGACTGCCCCCATTTTAGGCAAGAAAATTGAGAATCTGATTGACTAGTACTTTATCCATGGTCTGGTAGAATTGAGTGCCAAGATTAAAACTCTATTGCTTTGGACTCCAAGTCCAAGTGTGGTTTAGGTGCACAGTGCAGGAGCAGCAATAGGGAAACAGAGACCTCTGGGTTGAGCAGCAGCTGGAAACTTCTGGACAGTCCTAAAATGTTTACAGTGAGTAGCATCAGTATTGACCCAACTCTAGGGCTCCAGCCTTTTTGCCTTTGTCCTGATAAGGACAGCTTTGCAGAGTTCATATTCTCAAAGAAAAATTTTTATTTCAAAACACATATTCAAAGTTAGGCCCTGTGGCACTCACACGCAATCCCAGCAACTCAGGGGGCTGAAAAAGGAGGATTACTGGGTTGAGATCAGCCTGGGCAGTCTAGCAAGACCCCATCTCAAAATAAAAAATAGAAAAGATGGGGGATATAGCTCAGTGGTAGAGTGCCCCTGAGTTCAATCCCCTGTACAATCAACCAATCAATCAATAAATATTAAAAATAAAACATATGTTCATGTTTTCTCCAATTATAAACTGAAAAGCTCACTTTCTCTTTTATTTCAATAGGAAAGTGGCAACTGCTGAATAATACTTAACTTCCAGGCACAGTGCCAGAGGTCGATATGTGTGACACATTTTCTTTTAATCTTTGCAATGTTAAAGCTGTTTTATTCTTATGTAAACCCAAATCTAGGATTGGGGATATAGCTCAGTGATGGAGAACTTGCCTAACATGTGCAAAGCATGTTTCAATCCCATCCTTAGCACCAGAAAAAAAGAAAAACAAAAAATTAGCTATGATTACACAACCAAGAATTGATAAACATCTGCAGAAAACCTCTAATAAATTGTAGACATCACAGTAAATAAACAGAAAAGAAACTTGGAAAAGCAAAGAAACTTTCAAGAAAAGAAAAACTCAAAATCAAATTATTTTAATGTCTTCTGAGTGTAAGAAAACCCACGAAAACCACGCTGGACACGGGAAATCACATAAGAGAGTTTATTAAGCAAACAGAGTGTCTCCCTGCAGGGTAAGAGAGAAAATGAGAGGAAAAGAGAAAGGGCATGCATCAGAGAGAGTGGAAAAGCGAGGAGGAGAGAGAAAGCAAGTGAGTAGGAGAGAGAAAAGCATTAGAAAAGATGGCAGGGGTGCTATCCCTAAGCAGTTGAATTCCGCAGTGCTAATAGGGGACCAATAAGGGAGAAGAATACTTGCAAGCTGACTGATGAACCAATAGCTAGCTAGGATGTTCACAGACTGACAAGTAGTTGGGAGGTGGGGAAAACGGCTGCAGTGGGAAGGGCAGGAGAGCAGCTTTCAGACTGACAAGCTAGGTTGTGATGCAAGGGAAAGGACGGGGGAGCAGTTTTGTATTACACTGAGAAGAAAAAATGCATACATAAAATTAAAATCTATATTCGTAAAAGAACATTCAGAAAACCAGAGCAGTGTTTACACAAATAAAAAATATGAAAATCAATAATTTATATGAGTATGGGTAGATAGATAGGGTTTAGAAAGTTTTCTATAAACCTAGGCTAAAATAAGAAAGAAATTATGAAAATTATAGAGCCATATAAGAAGATCAAGCATTTCACAAAGAGAAAATAGCTGGTAAATTACTGAAGAAATAAAAATTTTAAATTAACCAGAACTTTAAGATATGGGTTTCCAGGTTGAAAGGGTTAATTGCACGCTCAGCATAATGGATAAAAATAGACCCACAAATATCATGAAACTTCAGAAAAATGACAGAAAAAGATTGCAAGAGTTTCCAGAAATAGAGAAAGAGAGAAAAGTCGTATACAAAGAACAAATAACTAGGAAAACATTAGACTTCTCAACAGTAATACCAGAAAATCAATGGCAAAGGAACAATGTAATTGCTAGAATACTCTTGGGTAATTGGCAAACACTTTAGGTTGAAGAGCATCTTTTCTAAATTGGAATATACTGATAGTAGACACCACATTATTATGTATTACATCAGACTAACAGATATGAATAGTATTGGTGTGAATAGTCTTGGTGTGAACAAAACAATATTCAAAAGAGAAAAGTGCTCATAATTTACTACATAGCAATCTTGTGAATATTTATATAATAATATGATCACTGATTATTAATACAAACAAAATTACAATATCACCATAGTGGAAAGATGGAATGAATAGAAAGAGTACACAGGTATGATGAGGAGGGAGAGGAAAGAAAACAAAATTCTTACCTTCTTCTGTGAGAAACTGATGAATAATGCATAAAACTGGAAAATCAAGAAATAGCTATATCAAGGTAATGATACCATCGTTTACCAGTGACAAGTTCTGCTCCTTCTAATGTTGAAGATTGAACACTAGAGAAGCACGCCTATCGCGTTCCCTCTGCCCGCAGAGAGAGGCATGACAAACATCTGAAGCTTTGGAAGTTTATTGTGCACAGTCTTCCTTTCTTTCCCTCTTTTCTATCCCTTTCTCTCTTTTCTTTCTCTCGCTCTCTTTCCCTCTGCTTAACTCTCGCCTGCTCCGGTCGCTCCGCTTCTCCCACTCGGCTCTCGCTCTCGCCCTCGCTCACACTCTTCTTCCTCGCTTCCTCCTACTCTCAGCTTCTCCCTTCTCTCAGCTTCTCCTCTACTCCCCCACCCATCAAGCTTATATACACTTCAACCAATCAGGGGAGAGCACACGAGGTAAACGCGCGGACAGCTGCAGGCATAGAATAGGTACACGAGGGGGGCATGCTCTAATCACATCGTTAACTAGCCAATCATTGGAATTCGCTGGTTGTTTACTGTATAGCTGGCCTCTTTTGGCTCAGCGCCAGGCGCCATCTTGACCGTGCTCAAGGCTGGGGGTCCTGGGAACCCCGACACACGCCAAGACAAGCATATTAAGCAGGTTTTATTTAAAGGTAATAATACAGACATCTCCTGGCAGGAAGAAGGGGGCTGATGTTCTAAAGTCCCAAGAAGTGAGCACACCCTACATCTTTTATAGGTTAAAGTCTCTTTTGTTCTCCAGTTCTCTCCCCCCTTATCTCTCCTTCCTGCCTACTGAGTAGGCCTGGTTTTGCATTAAGTGAGAAGCCATGGGCAGGGGGAGGACCAAGGTGATTTAGCCAGGCAAGAGCCCAGGGGGAATTAATTAGCAGCTCCAAGCTTGCAGTCCTTAATAAAGGCACATGAATTTGGTAATCAGTGAGCTCCGGAGATCCTTGACATTCCATTCTTCCAGGGGCAGTCTCCAACTTCCAGAGGCAGATGGCTTCATGGCTTCATTTCCTCAATTTGACCCAATCCCCCTATTTCTACCCTAACTACCTGTCCTTAATTCTAGCTTCAGTGATACGAGGTTTCCATTCACATTCCATTTTGAGGACTGGAACCACCATATGACCCAGTTGTTCCACTCCTTAGCATTTATACAAAAGAATTAAAATCAGCATACTGTGATACATGCATATGAATATTTACAGTAGCATAAAGTATAATAGCCAAGTTATGAAACCAATCTGGGTGTCCATCAATGGATGAATTAATAAAGAAAATGTCATATACACAGTGCAGTTTTACTCAGCCATAAAAAAGAATGAAATCGTGGCCTTTGCTGGTAACTGGATGGAAATAGAGACCATCAGGCTAAGTGAAATAAGCCAGACTCAGAAAATCAAGGGTGGAATGTTTTCTTTCATATGTAGAAGCTAGAGCAAAGAAAGAATTCAAAAGAGACCTCAAAAAATACAAGGGAGAACGGTAGGAGAAGGAGACCAGGGGGAAAGGAGGATGGAATGAAAAAGGGAGGAACCAGGGAATAAAATAGACTAAATTATGCTTTGTGCATGTATGAATACATCACAATGAATCCCACTGTTATGTATAATTATAATGTACCAATTGAAAAAAAAATAAATAAAAGACAGAAAATAGAAGGGAAACCAGTAGAGTAGAAGAAGGATACCAGGGAAGGGGAAAGAGGGAGAAAGGGGAAGTGCTGGGGATTCAAACTGGTCAAATTGTGATGTGCTTGTACAACTGTACAATGAATCCCACTACCATGTATTATAATGCACCAATAAACATGAAGAACTCAAAAGACTGCAAAAGTTAGCCATGTAAGTATTTTTTAATCTTTTTTTAATATTTTATTTTAGTTGTAGGTGGACACAATACCTTTATTTATTTATTTATTTTTAATGTGGTGCTAAGGATCAAACCCAGGGCCTCATGCATGCTAGGCAAGCGCTCTACCACTGAACCACAACCCCAGCCCACCATTAAGTATTGATTTAGAGAATAAAAATATAAATACAAAACTCAGCAGCTAAACTGGCTGAATATAGTTTCCTCTAGAAAGAAGAATAAGGACAGAAAGGACAGGGGCTGCATTTTTTCAAAATTATTTTACTCTCTTAACTTTGTACATTAATATCTTTGATGCAAGTCAAAAGTAAAAACAAAAAGAGGAAAGGAAAGTAGAAAGAGGAAGGAACGAAGAAAGGGAGGAAGAGAACTTTTCCAGGGTTACTACAAATATCAAGTTCAAACTGCACTTGACTGGTTTTCCCAGGGCACATTTTTATTTTGTTTTGATGAGTCACACAGAAAGGGGCAGGCGAAGTCTACAAAAGAAAACTCCTTAATATTTGCAGTAATAGGGAAACGAAGGTAAGCAGATAATGCTATAGCACACCCTGAAAAATACATATTCAGAGACGAGTTACTCAGCAGTGTTTATTTTCAAAGCCTTTGATTTTCTTAGTTGGATTTTCAATATATAACAGGTTTTACCAAGCAATCTGGAAAAGGAAATTGTGAAAAAGAGAATTAAAAAAATTTACCTTATCTTTCTACATCCTCATATTTAATACTAGTTTACTCTAGCAGGTATCACCTTTTACAAAGGCACCAACTGGCAGATTGCAGTTTGACTTTCAGAAATTTCAACTAAAATTCTATCATTATACCTAAAGAAAATGTGGTGTAACCTATACCTTCTCACCATTGACTCACCTCTCTCAGGGATTCATGGAAAAAAAGACATTTTAAAAAATCTTTCCATCAATGATACATCTGTGAAAAGCCCTGTGAGAACATTCCCAGGGCCCCAAACTCTCAAGCACATATTTTCTCCCCTTCTCTTGGGTGCCCTTTACGTAAAAAGCCATGAAAAATTATAGAAACAAAGAACCTCAACTGGCACAAATTCCTATCAAGTGTTTCCAACACACACTTTTCTTATAACTAGAACTGCATTATAAAACATTGAATAGTAATTCAGTGCAAATCTTGGACTGAAAAACAGAGATATAAACTAACTTAAGGTCAACAAAGACTGAAAGCAGTGGGCTTCTTAGAGGGTCACACCCTGCTTTTTCTGGCACAGAGGAAGCAGCATGGTAGGATCAGCAGAGGAGAAACACCAAGGACTGAAGTCTTACTCTTTGAGTCTGTAGCAGTGTAATTTTTGAGACCTCCATCTATTTGTCCGTAAAATAGAGAAAGCCAGGCCTTTTTTACATAAGCTTTTCCATAATAAACACCTCATTTGAGGGAGATACTCAACAAACACCAGAGCTCCCTCTGTCTTATTTCCCCGAGGCATGAAGAAAAGAGTAGGCAGCCTGCAATCCCTCTTAAATGGCCCAGGTTCTTACTCCTGATTTGGGAATGAGGAGAAAGTGGGGGAAAATAGCCTATGAAAGAACACCTTGTAAGCTTGCACTCTCTTCACATAAAAAAACCAGGACAATCAGAATAACCCCTGGGGTCTACTCTTTCACTCTGAAGCCTGGACTGGATTTTGCTCACTCACAAGCAAGGATTCCCACCCCCCTGGTGAAATTGCCAAATCCAAAGCTAACTAGAGGAGTGGGGCTGTGGCTCAGTGGCAGAGCACTTGCCTAACATGTGTGAGGCACTAGGTTCAATCCTTAGCACCACATACAAAAATAAATGAAAGAAAGGCGTGCTGTCCATCTACAACTACAAAAAAAAAAAAAAAAGGCCAAACAGTCAGCTGAATTGCCCTCTTTGAGAGGAATCTCTTATCAGAGACCATGTGATAATGGTGATTCATTTGTGTTCCTTTTCAGGAAAGTTAGAAGGAAAGACAAGTAAAGAAAAATTAAAAACTATTAGCAAAAAATTATAATCTGAACTTCTTCATCTTTTCTCCTTGGATACTGTCTATAATAAGGGTTTATGCACAGTTCATATTCTGGGTTAATAGGACCTAGAGATGGCCCAGGAGGGTAAACCATTGAAAGTTCAATTTCAGTGCAATAATCAAGTAGAATACACAAAAATCTTAGGACCAGGAATGATGTTAAAGATCCTTGTGATCAATAATCTCAATTTTCATATATAAAAACTATTTACAGAGGTCAAAAGTCTTTTCAGCGTAGGACAGCTAATTAGTAGTGGAACCCACTTTTATATGTACAAGTATGCATGAGAACTGTACTTTTGTGTGTTATATATTTACATCTTTGTATTCTTCTGCTCTTTAGGTATTAACTAAGAGGCTTTACATGTATTTTAAGGAATGTTCAGGGCAGTAGAGCTTCTCTTTGGTGAGAAATTTAAAGGAGTGTCAAAGGAGATTCTGGATGTTTTGAGAATCCAAAGAGAAAATAAGGACACTGTGTGAAACATTGTTTCTAAGTCTGGGAATAAAGATGAAACTGTTACTTTCCCTCCTTTATATTCTTAGGATCTGTGGTGGTTTTTTGTTGTTGTTGTTGTTTTGTTTTTGTTTTTGTTTTTGTCTTTTACTTTATTTTTTATTTTTACAGACTGCATTTTTATTCATTGTACACAGATGGGGTACATCATTTCATTTCTATGATTGTGCATGATGTAGATTCATACCATTCGTGTAATCATACATGTACGCAGGGTAATTCTGTTTTGAGCACAGAAATGTCAAAGATTGTTTGCTAAAACCCAAAGAGTTGCTATGCAACCTAATTTGAAATTATTTCCCTTACCTTGAACCCTGAGGGATAAATCTGCCACCCAAGAAACAAACATACCATGTGAGAAGAAAGGAGAATACAACAGTAGACATCAGAATTGATGGTTGATATAATTTCCCAGCTTGTCGTAGTTCCTTAGATCCTGTGTGAGGAAATCTCACAAATGGAACTGATTTACCATAAAATGTGCCTATTTTCCATTTAATCTCACTTATTGCTTTGCTGAGGCACTGAAATTGACGATGTTTCAGTGCTTGACCCTGCAGGGCTATCTCTAGGTCTTGTTAATCCAGAAAATGAACCATGCATAAGAGAGGCCTTGGAGGAACCGGTTTTATTCGCATCAGTTGCTTTGCACATTGCTAAAACTAGAGATGTTAGCAGCTCCTTGAAGAGAGCAGCATTAGTCAGACCCTTGGGGGCAATGGTGGGAAATGCAACTTACGCTGTCACATGCTTGAGAGAAACATGACAGTTGAGACAGGCAGAGGGCAAATTATAAGAAATCTGTTTTCAGAGCCTTAGTGGAAAGTGTGAAGGCTTTGGAGCCTTTCATATCTCAGTTAAAATCCCAGGGCTGCTGCTTACTCATTGCAAAACCTTGATAAGATTAACCTGTAAAACTCACTTTCTTCATATAGAATGAGCAGATTAAAAATAACTCAAGGAGTTACTATTAGAACTAATTTTTTTAAAAAATGCAAGATGCTCCTTCCAGATGTGATCATCTGTATTACATAATAATGCCAGCAACATTTATGATTATGGTGAGGATGATTTTTCTAAATGAACAGCTGCCATTCACCAACTATTTGTCCTTGAATGATCATTTTCTTCAATGGGAAGATAAGGACAATGTATTTCTCTTACAGAGGGGTTTTTGAGGACTAGAACTAGTGTGAGGAAAGTAGCAGTGATATCTAGCCTATCACAGGCAGATTCTTGATAATGTGGATTCTTGTCATTTTCACTAACACCTGGTATCTATATAACAATAATTAAACTTTGAGAGAAGTCATGTTTCATATATATCTTGGCTCCTGATGACATAAAAAATGTTATGCACTGTTGCAACTGATAAATTTTCACTAAAGAGAAATTTGTCTGAAAAGTCTCTGTTCTCATAAGTCTCTGTCTCTTTGTCTCATAAGTCTTTGTTCAAGGTCCCCAAAAAGTTGTGGTTGATAATCAAGTATCTTCTACAGTGAGCAGGGTTTATCAGAGCCACTGTGAAAGCAACACAAAAAAAGAACTCAGATAAAGACAATTTGCACTGCCAACAGTTTGGAGGGTCTTAAGACAATAACTGTTAGCCAGGGTTAGACTGCCAAAGGAACATTATGTTCTCTTTGGCCTTGACCTTCTGTGTGTCTTATTATCACATACTAGTTTATCAGTCAAAGAAGAATGAACTTTATTCAAGTAATGTCTGCAGAAGCTGTTAACCACTCTTCCCAGGAGGAAAACAGGCTGCTTGATTCAATTATCGGTTGAATTCACCTGGTTCCAGCATATCTCTTAGTGCCAAACTACATTTGTTTCAACTGAGAAAATTAGGAGAGGTTAGACGAGAAAACAGAGCCCAAAATATGGAAGAAAAATGTGTAGTTGCTTTATATCCCAAAATTCTGCCCTAGTTTTGCTCTGCAATGCCAGCTCCTCTCTTACCAGTTCAATCCTCATTGGCATGTGTGGTTCGAAAATTCCAACCAGAATCAAAATAGTTTTTCTGAAGATCTTGGCTAGGCTCTGGGATCCTAAAAGTTCTACTCTTGAACTCAGCCAGTATTATGAGTCAGACATGTTTTCAAACCAATTGGTTGATAAAGTTGAATTTCCCTAAAGTGTTTTTACCAATTGTCCTATGAGATGTCAATCTAGTTTCTCTGTCTTCTCCACCTGGGTTCGCTGACACAGATAAATGTAACTTTGGTTGGGGCTGGTGGTGGAAAGTTGTAGTAATCTTAAGGAAAAAGAGTAAGATGTTTGGTAGAAAGAGGAAAGAAAGCAAGACCAAAGGTGGGTTATCAACCTGGTCATCACTGTGGGCACCTGGGTCTTGATCCTACTGCCTCCACAGGTTCTCTGAGAAACCGTGTAGAAAGTCATTAGAGTTTTCCACAAGAGGATTTAAAAAGGAGAGTGTCTGTTCAATCTCCCATCTTCACTGGTTAAGTGTGGCACCATAAAATGTTAATATCTTCTCCTTTTAGGGCTTGTCCCTACAACAGAATGTCTGAACAGGTTTCCAGAGGAACCTCTCTAGGCTGTCACAGAGAAGCACAGGGCAGAAAACAAGAGATTCACAGTAGAGTTAAGACAAGGGTCAGTCTGATTTCACTTGCCATGACTGATGGCCATAGCAATAACTGAAGTAAAATTATTAATTCTAAGGAGACACAAAGCAAGGCACGGAGTTGACCTGATGCTCATGTGACCTAAATGGTAAAATTCACATAAACTGACACTTTTCAATATTTTATTAACTCACAAACTTTAAGTAAAACCTTATCATTTTCATTTTAAAATCTGAACTCTGTTTTGGCAAGAGATACAGTTATTTCAACAGTTAATATATATTTTTAAATATTCCCAAGGACCTATTGCCTCACAAATCATTATAGAATTACATATTTTTTAAAAGTGAATTTTAGGGGCTGGGGATATAGCTCAGTTGGTACAGTGCTTGCCTCATAAGTACAAAGCCCTGAGTTCAATCTCCAGTACCACACAAAAAAAGTGAATTTTAAAAATATTAATTGAATGTTTACTATTCTAGAAGTTCCTAAAGACAGAATACAAAAATAATAAAACAAGATCCCTTACCACCTGGAGATTATAAACTACTCAAGGAAGACAGGACAAGATAAATAATTTAGGAGGTAGAATAAAGCTAATAGATCAAGAGCAATATCGAATATACACTAACTTTGTAATATTTAGCAGATATTAACCAATAGCTTCAGAATCCTCCCAAGATGCATAGAAACATGATAGATTGATCTGACATACATAGAAATAAACAAGAAAATAAAAAATATAATTGCCTTGTTTTACATGGTTCTGCTCCAAAGAAGAAAAGGATCTTATGATCTTCCTAGATTCTCAAGTGGTTGGGATTAAGTGATGCATGCACCATCATGCCTGGCCTACAGCATTGTTTTAGTAATCCCAATCTTGGAATAATTCAAATATCAATCAACAGAGAAAGAATAGATTATTTCATGGATCATGAGAGTACAATATTGCAAATGAAGTATAAGAAACTACAAAATTACAATTTAGGAATGAAGGCAGATGTAAGTAGACCTTTGCATGGAAGATAGAGGGATGGGAGATAAATGACAGCAAGGTTGGCCAAAATAAAAGGAACTACAAATAAATGATGTGGATGAATCTCAAGAACATAATGAGAAGATGCCAGACACAAAATAGATAATGTATCATTCCATTTTTATACAGTAAAAAAATATATATATAGATAGACAAAGCAAAAATGCATTGTCTGGGGATGCAGGCTTAGGTAGGAAAACTACAAACAAATGCAAAGAGAGTTTTACAAAGAGGTTAACAGAATGGTTTCTTGCACATGGGAGAGGGAAGTAATGTCAAGGAGGAAATATTTGGGAGCCTTCTTTGTTCTGGTAATGATCTTACTGGTGATGACCATGAACATTCACTTGGTGATAATTCATTATACTGTACAAATTTGTTTTGTGTGCTTTCCTATGTATATGTTATTTCACAATAAAAATGTTTTAAAAAATAACAAAGGGATTTAATTATCTTATGTGACATGGAAGCTGTAAGCAGGTAGTTTATGATGTCACTGCTTTCTTGGAGTACTATCAGAAGCACTTACATTAGTTCAGTTTCTCCAAAAGCAGACATCTAGATGGGATTAAACATGCAAGAAATTTATTTGAAACCGATATTAGTAAAGAAACAGGAGAGAGCTAGAAGAAGTGGAGTAAGTCTTCAAAACAGATAAGGTTCTGACCATGTGGAGGAAAGAGGAAACAAAAAAGGTTTGGATAAGTAGTCTCAGACCACAGGGCCAGTCTAAGAAACTTCAGCCATGTGGACAGGAAGTCCTTAAACCAAAGTCACCCTGCAGAGGAGGCCTACTTCTCGTAGGAATTGATGTGCCTTCGTGTACCTGCCATGGTTAGTCATTGGCTGGGGGCAGCTTGTAAGAAGGGTGGCCTTGGGAAATACAATGGTAGATTCAGAGCTCAGCAACTGGGGCTATCCACCAATTCATTCCCCACAGAAGTAGATCTGAGTGGCACATTCCCGTGGTAATATATCCACTAAAAAGGAGGCAAATTGTGAAAACTCAAAACAGCAGTACAAATTAATAAGAGGCAAAATAATGTGAATTGTGGAATTATTAATTTTTGGTGTTAAAATAATTGACATACCATTAAAGTTTTAGGATTATTCCAATCAGTAAACCCATGAGTATTTAAGAAATGGTATGGAAAAGTGTTTATCCTGCATTGAAGACTGGAAAAACTAGATATCTTTTTTTTTATTAGTACATTATAATTGTACCTAATAGTTGGGTTCATTTGGACATAATCATACAGGTATGGAATTTAATTTTCTCCATTTCAGTAGCCAGTTCATCTGCTTTCCCTCCCGTTTTCCCTCTCCTCTTCCTCTTTCTCTACTGGTCTACCTTATTTATTTATTTATTTATTTTTAATTGGTCCTTTATAGACATACATAAAGGTAGAATTCACTGCAATATGTTTATGTGTGCATAGAATAATTTTGTCAAATCCATTCCACATTTTCTTCCCTTTCCCATCCCTCCTCCCTGCCCCTCAATCTCCTTCTACTCCACTGATCTTCCCTGTGTCTTGATGATGTCTGATTCCCACCCCTTTTTTCCTCCTAATTTTTCTCTAGCTTCCACATATGAAGGAAAACATTCAACCCTTGGTGTTCTGAATCTGGCTTACTTCACTTAGCATGATATTCTACATTTCCATCTATTTACTAACAAATATCATTCTTCTTTGTGTGCATATACCACATTTTCTTAATCAATTCATCTATTGATGGGTACCTGGACTGATTCCATATCTTGGCTATTGTGAATTGAGCTGCTATAAACACTGTAGTGGCTGTATCACTATAGTATGCTGATTTTAGTTATTTTGGATAAATACGAGGAGTGGGATAGCTGGGTCATGTGGTGATTCTATTCCTAGTGTGGAAAAACTAGATTTCATATACATCCTTCCAGGCAATAAACTAAGTGATTTAGATTTCCAAAGTTCAAAGAAGGCTGCTAAATACTTCAACTTTGCCTTTCAAACCTGCTGACCAAGATGATAGAGAAAATCTCAGCAAGTAGGCATGGGTAAATCTTTATTGGTGTCCCAGTCTAGAGTTTGAACAGTCTAGAGAAATGTGACTTTTAATTAAAGGCATTTAACTTGAGGTTGCCAGACTAACAGAAAGTAAACAGGTTACCAATCCAATTCATGTGGTTTAATGGTAATGATAGATTGCAAAGAAAATAACCAGTTTTAACAACATTTCCAGGGGTTCCCAACCCCCTTGTTAGGAACAGAGGAAGAAAAAGTAGCCATTCATGTTCGCCATTCAGAAAGTTTCCCTGGAATACTTTGTCCTCTGATGTGTTTGTCACACCATAATTTCACTCTGTAGTATTCACTTTCAAAAGTGAATTAGGATATATGTACACATAATAGTGGTGAACATTTTAAAAACAGTTTATGTTTGCCAGTGGCCTTGTGCTTCATGATTTATATTCATGGAAACTTATTTATCCTTGGGTAATCCCATGGTTCAGTAGAAGAAATGTACATACTTCAACATTGAACTCCCAACTGTGCCTCTTTTTCTATAAGCAAAATGCCTGGTAAAACTAAAAAAGGAAAATTAGTCAGAAAGTAGGTTAGAGGTACTCTATCATATTTTGAAGTAAATATAATGCTACTTATTTACTCTAATAGTCTTAAATTTCCTTGAGTTCAGAGGCTTCAGAGGTTACCATTTTAAAATGTACTTACTGCATTATCCTTTTCAAGTAAAGAAAATAAAAACCAGAACCACTGGATTGTATCCCAGTGAAGCTAGTCAGAAAGACTGTTTCAGGAATTCTTTTCCTTTTCCTTTTTTTTTTCTTTCTTTCTGTATGTGTGTGTGCAAATCCCTCAAGGGATTGAGCCCAGGACCTCACCCATGCTAAACACACACTCTACCACTGAGCTATACAACCAACCCCAGTTAGTCAGGGATTCTTGCTCCATTGGGGAGGAAATGAGTTTGTTTTCAGGCATTACATTAAGTGGGAAGATCTCTTTCATAAATGTAAATAGGAGAGAAAACTGTGCATGGACAATGGTAAGCCATTAGAGCAGTCTTGGTTGGATGAAGCACTCCATCTCCACTACGGAATCTGAAGGAAACCAAACCTTCCCTTCCCACCCCAGCAGTCCCAACACAATCAAGTGACTTGGGTTCAGTCCATCAGATGCTTTTGCTCAGGACTTTGAATTTTAAATAACACAAAGAAATAACACCAGATAGTTAAGAATTCATTCTTAGCTGCAGAAACAGTGACAGAGTCTATAGTATTCACAGCTTCTTTCCAACAGCCAGATTTCTACTGTGCTACATACCTTCTGACCCTCTGGAACTGCCCTGGTTCTTGTCTTTTTGTCAAAATTTTCTTGCAATCTCTCTTTGAGATTCCTTTTTGCTTAAGATTACTGTAAAAGCAGTTTTACAGTAAAAGACAAGTTAGCTGATAACACCAGCCAAGCAGACAAAGGTGTGTAGAAATTCTAATCCCAGTCAGGGATCAGGTCACTAACCAGGAGCTTGAGTCAAAAGCCAATCAGAGAGTTAAGAGGAAAGTAAAGGTCAGTGACCAGACAAGTCTCTTGAGGCTTTCTGCATGTAGCTGAATTTTAACCCTTAGATAGCTCAGTTAATTCCTTTGCCATCAGCTGGTAAGGTTGAGGGTTCCGCTACACGGTTCGGGTCAATCGTATCTCAGGAAATGGCTACTACTAAATCTGCCAGGACTAAGCAAGCATGTGCCAGTCTCCATGAAAACAGAACCAGAGAAAGTCGGGACTGAGAGTTGTGCACACAGGTACACACACGGATATAACAACCATTGGTTAAAATTCTGAATCTGGCAAGTTAATAAGCTCAAGAATATCTATGAAGGAAAAGGTCTTTTTACACTAAGCTGGAAGGTACTTCTTCCTTAAAGATAAGCAGAATTTGGCAAGGGGGCCCAAGAAGCATCAGGCTTGGAGATAAGAATATGTGAGAAAAAATTGTATTGTGGTGGCTTCTATTTTGTATATGAAACAGGAAGCCAGGACATCTGGCCAAGAACAAGAGAATGAGAGAATGGATCAACGTTTGAAAAGTAAGTACAAGTTTTGAATGATCACCACTAGGGGACAAGAGGAATAAAAAAGAACATGGAATGGTACGTAAGTTCACATGAGTTGAAAAATAAAAGCCTTAAGCAGATTCAGTTTAATTATGTGCTTTTTCTCCAACAACATCCTGCCCAGAGGTGTTAGATATAAAAACAATGGTCAAGTCACTTAAAAGCTAAGGACTATGAAAATACCAGAAGGTCAAAGGAAAGAGCTGATGAGAGGGCAATTGGGATGTTAAAACAGGTTCTGTTTCATCCAGTGGGGGGAGTGAAATAGGAAGAGACTGAGCAAATGGGAAGCCAAAGCTGAGAAGTTTTGATGAAGTGGAAAACAGGGCTTTGAAGAGGGAGGAAGAAAGTAGGACAGGTGGGAGAAATATCCTGGATAGAATTTTGTGGTCAGAAAATGGAACAGCAGATTTTATGAGAATGCAACTTCAAAAAGCAGTGCTGGGGAGGAACAGAGGTAAATGTTATTAGGGTAGAAGTCATTGTACCTGGGTTAACGATGCCAAATACGACATCCTGAGGACGTTGAAATGATCATGGATTGGGGGCAGGATTTGAAGAGAAAGATATGTATGTCAGACATCAGTTTCCTAAATAAATACAGAACAGTGACCTAAGAGTCCAGGAGATGATTGGGGGAAGGAACTAGTGTTACCATATAGGGGTGCTGGGTTCATTGTCTCCGTTCAGTGAAGAATTGAAGAACAGGACACAGAGAGCAAGCAACAAGTAGGTTTACTGCAAAACCAACAGAGAATCTTCTCTGAAAAGAAGGGGCCCCAGAGCTGGGAATCTGGTGGGGGAGTTTTGGCTTGTTCTTTTTATGGTCTCTGGAATTTCCTCCTTTCCTTTTCTCCTCCCGTGTCTGCCCTCTCCTCATGGTTGTTGATTGGTGCCCCCCTGTTCACACATCTGTTTTAGTTTTTTTTTTTTACTGAATCCCCCTCTTAGGAGCATGAGTACATAAGTGTCTGTCTGATTGGGTCCCCCACTTGTGTCCAAGAGAACGTTCATCAACCAGGAAGTTGACCTCATCAGAAGACCCTCTCCCTGGTCCTTTGTTCTGGCCCAGCCCCCCATCTGCTCACTTGCCATTTTGCCCTGGTTTTCTAAGCCCCTCTACATCTCCCTTACTAGCACAGCCAAGTGGCACCATTCTGATAATGAAATAGAAATGGAGGACAAAAATATTTAAACCATTTTACTTTAAAGAAATGTTCTCATTACCACAAATGGAAATCCAGAAATGGGATGGATTTTGAGAGTAACTGATTGAAAGACCAAACCATTACATCAAACCTTGGTTCTTTCTGTCTTTATGCTCAGCTCAGATCTTCAATCTAACTTGACCTTGAAGTTTCACAATGGTTTCCATAGTAATCAGAGTTATGTGTGTGTTCCTCCTTCACATTCAGCAAGAGATAGAGAGATTGGTTTCTCCTCTAGCACTTTAAAAAGGAGGAAACATTTCTGAAACACCTCCAGGAACCTCTCCTTGCATCTCATTGACTGGAACTGGGTCACATACCAGCTTTATGAACTGGCAGGGAAAAAGAAAATACATAGCACTTCCTTTAGACAAGACACACCCAACTCTTGAGCTGAGGTCTTCTCCACATTTTATACCATTGTTTCCCTATGGGGGAATATGGGAGCAGATGTTGGGGAGTCTAGCCTAACCTCCATCACTTACATGCATTTATGACTATGGGGTTTCTAGTTTCTTCTTCTAATGTGGCAGGTCTAGAGTGGGTAACAAATAATGACTTCAGTTTTCTGAGTAAACAAAGTTTTTGTCTTTCTAGTAAAGAATCAAGTTTACAATGGTGCCACTATTTAATTCATAATCTTGCTCAGGAACAGAATCCTCATAATTGCAAATGGAGCTTAGTGCCACAAGCATATTTCATTCTGTCATAAAAAATGCAGCAATTTTGTGAGTCCCTTACAAAGTCTCCAGGACAGTCCTTATGCTCTTTCCATTAAGACTCCAGATATTCTCCTCCAAGTATACATCCTAAATATCTTGTTGTTTCAGAGTTAGGCCCCTACATCCTACATGTTGAAACCAGAGACCATGAATGGTACTGAAGCTCAGAAGATGGAAGTCGTTACTCCTGTAGCAGGCAAAGAGACAATGGACAAGGGTGCAGATCAACCAATGCCAACACAAATACAAGACTTTCACAATCTTGCTTCAAATCAACTGGTGGTTCCCACACATAGGACAAAGTCCCAACTCTTTAGTGCTACATAAAGAACTATTCACAAGTTGGCACAACCCACCTACCAGTTTCACTACCCTTTTTGAATTCCAAATACATTCTTGACATCCCTGAACACTCCTTTATGTCTCCAATGCTTGTAAAGATTCTTTTTCTGTCATGGAGCATACCCTCCCCTACTTTTCCAACACGTGATCCCCTTCTCTTCCTTTAGAAAGTGGAATATCCCCTGGTCTGAACTCTCTCCAAGCATCTCAAGCACCAGCCCATTATTCCTCTGTGTTCCTTGAGCAGTTTCCACTTGCCTCCACTAAAGTACTTTTCACAATGATTTGTGACTGTGTGTTTTTGTATTTGTCTTTATTAATCAAAGGATAAGTAACTTAGCAACTTTTTTTCTCCATTTTATTTCAAGTACCTGAAAAGTAAAAGGTATCTAGGTTTATTGGCTAGATGAATCATTTATTTTGAGAAAAATATCTTTAAAATTATAATTTGCTGGGTGGAATCCCATCTTCCTCACTGGATGGTTAGTTGTCCATCATTCACTATTAATAAAACTCACTATATTAACACCCTTAGCCAAACCCCATAAGAACAACAGCCAAATACTTGATGCTTTAAAACAAAGTCAGAGTGAGCGCTGGGGAGTGATACTGACCAAATTATATTGTTATACTGTGTGCATGTACAAATATATAATGACAAATGCCATCATAGTGTACAACTATAATTCACCAATAAAAAATGTAGAAAGAGAAAAAATACAAAGTCCAGCAATTTCCAAACTTCTTAACTTGGTATTCAAAAGTTACAAGTAGTTAAGTACATCTATGTGAGAATAAATCATTGAACTGCTCAATTGCAGCAGGGAATCTGGTATCATGGCCACAACTTTAGATGTATGTAGTTGATTGACAAAGAGGTATGGTGCTAAATGGGCTGAAGTAAAGCAAACCAGTAGGGCAGGTAATCAGAACTGATTGGCCAATGTAAATTTTCAAAATGGGTGAGCAGTGTTCCTGGAGGCCAAACCCAGTGGGTGACTTGTTTTCGAAATAACAGCATAAGCTTTTAAGCAATTTTTTAAAATGCATGTAACACAAATATAAAACTACTGCATTAAGACAATCATTGTGTTTACCTTTTTCCTCTGCTAACGAAATAGAATTTTTTTCTTTCTTTATAAGATAAGGAAATATTAAACACTGTTCTTAGGCTGAGAGAACTTTAGACCTGTTACTCCCACGACATACTTCTGGGAACACAGAACTCTCATCTGACCCAGGGCTGCTAATGTCTGTCCTTATTATTTCCAAATTATATCATTCCTATCTCTATTAAGAAATGACATGAGCTTTCAGTTTAAAAAAGCAGAAACTTTTTTTTTGAAGTAAAGTTCATCTCTGAATGTAAATATTATGTAAGAAATAAATGTAAAATGTAAAAAAATTTTTCCTATTTCCTTCCAAATCCTAATAGTAAATAACTGATAGGCTGGAGAAGAAAAAGAAAGGGAACAAATGGTTTCTAGGTCTATATCATGTGCCAGGCAAGTCTTCTAGATTGTCACTTCCTCCAGGATAGGGACTGTCCTATTCATCTCTCCATCAGATACTAGCTACTTCCTGACACCCAGGCAGGTGCTCAGTAAACATTTATTTACTGAACCAACCTCAATTTACTCCAGATAAAATTTCATTCAATTCTTGCTGTGGTTTGGATGTGGTTTGTCCCACAGAGGTTCATGTGCTGGGACCTTGGTCCCCAAAGTGGTGATGCTGAGGTGGTGGGACCTTTGAGGCAGGACCTACTGTAATTAGGCAATGAGGCCCCACCCTCAAGAATGAATTAATGCTGGTCTCACATGTGGGATGGGACTTGTAGGAGTGAATTTGCTCTTGCCAGAGTTATAAAGGGAGGCCACCCCACATCTTTGTCTCTTCTGCTTACTAATTCTGTTTCCCATTTTACTTCCCCTCAATGCTGTGATCCAGTTAAGAATGTGGGTGCCATGCTGTTTGGACCTTCTGGCGGTCAGAATTGTAAGCCAAATAAACTTATGTCCTGAGAAAGTACTGAGTCAGGTATTTAATAGCAATATAAACTGAAATTAAAAAAAAAAAAATTCTCACAACCATTCTCTGAGTTTGGAAGAAATTTCTTCATCTAACAGAAAGATTGCATAACTTGTCCAAGGTCACACTGAAAGGCTTAGATTACAAACTAGGGAGGTAAGACTAAAAAGCATCTCTGAATCATCTAGAAAAAATGCAATTTTTTTCTTAGATAAAACATCCAGTGAATTGACTGTCTCATGTATTACATTGCAATGAAAGGGAAAATCAAGACAAGCATATACTGAATTAAAACAGACTAGACAATGAGTCTGACCAAACATAATTAATGCATGGGATTCAATTAAAGTTTATTAAGAACACTTTGAGTGTCCCTGCAATGTGGCAGGAACAAAGAAGATTTAGCAACATAGATTTAGCAACATAGAACCCACTACTATGAATCTGGATACAGAACTAAAGTAAAAAAGCAGAAACAAATCATACAATAAAGCAGACCCTGTGCCTTCACAGAGTTATGATCCAGTGCTGTGGGGCATGAATGGCAGGACAAATAACTGTTCTCTATGAGGAAGAAGGGCTCGCCGTGTAGCTTAGTGGTGCAGTGCTTGCCTCGTATGAGGACCTGGGTTTCATCTCCAGCACCACCAAAAAAAGAAGGATATTGCTAAAGAAATAAGAGCAGGACAAAGGACAAAGTTACAAAAACTCTTGATGTAGGACAATTATGAGGAACTCCACAGGGTGGTTCCTTAGGATACTTGGGAGGAAATACTAGGATATAATACTGGAAATGCAGTATCAGATGTGAAGGACTCTGGTAACCCAGCCCTTTTGCTAACGGGATATCAGTCTTTCTCTTAAAACTTTTCTGGCTAAATACCCAATATGTAGGTCCACTCATGGCATCAGTATTCATAGATTACTTCCTTTGATTTCCACTGGCTCTCTCAACTTTATAGCTTCTTTCTCTGTCACTGACCATTTGAGAAGGAAAAAATGAGTTCACTAATTGAATCTTGACCCAGAGCCAAGTAGTTACTTCCTCATGCCAAACTTTCCATTCATCAAACCCAATTTCAACAGTGTAAAAGTGGTCTATTCTCCTAGTACAGAAACCAAGCAAGTATTTCCTTATCTGAGCAATCCTACCTTCTTCCCATGACAGAAGGAACTGGTGTACAAAGACTTGATTTTAAAAAAACACACATGAGACAATTTACACAGAGCATGTAGGTCTACAAGATGGGTGGATAGATTGGAATCCCGAAACACAATTAAAATAACTTAGGCAATTGTTTTTAAACTAAGTTTTAAGAACTGATAATGAGATTTCACATTAACGATACCCATGTGCTTTTAAAAGCATTGCTGGAATCTGTAATTATTTTTGAATAGGTAATATAAATTATAATGTTTCCTAATATTTTAGAGGCTTTTGAGTCAAAAACTCCCACCACATTTTTTTCCTAAGCACATAGAACTCCCACGAGCCTGTGTACCTAACGATGGCATGTGTATGTGACATCATGATTTCACTTACCAAGGGACGAAATGAGTCAGGTCTGAAATTGCTTTGTGCTGTGGAGGCCAAACAACCTGTGAGCTTAAAAAACAGGGTTCAGTCTATTGGATAGAATGTGCAGGCTAAAAATGCATGTCCTATTCTATCCTACTGAAGTCAGAAAAAGAATTTGTTCTGTGAGGCGCACCTCCAAATCTACTCGAGGAACTCGTGTTACTTCAGTACAACAGGAAAATCCATTCTACCACAACTTTTTCTTCACTTGTGGATGTGCCAGTAGGGTTCCACTTCCTGCTATTGTTCCTCTCCTCTTTTCTACAGGCCCACCTGAGTTTCGGACATTTTACTTGTCTCTCAAGTTGGTACAGGTGGATGCATTCTTTTCCCTGGGCTTTCTGAGATAATCATTTATTTGTTTCCTAACACACTCTTCTATATTTGGCCTTATGGAATGTGTACTATTGAGAAATAGAGATTTGATGATTTCTGGGAATGCCAGAAATATCCGGATTCCAAACAAAACCTGTTCAAACATATTTCCCCAGTTTGGATCTTATTACCTCAAGTTATCTGCTCATTAGCCCAACACAGATCTCAAACCTGGTTTCATTTAGCATTGTCTTACCTTTCCTGGGGGTCTGCACATTTTCTGAGCATTATACTTATTACATGTATTTCACAATCTTCCCTACCTACTGCAAATGGATCAGGTCGAGAGTCACGAAAGGGGATGCATTCTTAACTAAACTTTCAAGTTTTCTCCTCTCTCAAACCTGTCCACATTATCTAAACCCTCCTCCTATAACTTTGTCAGCCTTTAAGGGCTGGTTCTCCACTGATGATTACTGACTGCCTGAGCTTTCCAAAGGCACAGCCCAAAGCTTTCTCAGATCTTCGTCCCATCTGGTGAAATCAGTACAACATGACCTTTAGAACTTGCCACTCTTCTGATATTGAAGAACTTTAGGCCATATTCCTTTTTATCTGTCCCATCTTTAAGAGTAGTTGGGTTGAGTGAAACAGAAACTATTGGAAGGATACCTGGTTGTCCATATCCTCAGGAAGACAAGGGAAGTTGAGAATGGGCATTAAAGTGGAAAAGTCACACAACCAAAACCAAAGATCAAATCCAGTCACAGAACCATCCAGCAAGGATATCAGAGCAAATCAGGTCCACTGCTGAAACCACCCACACTGCCACATTGACACCAGCCACTGCTTCAGTCACCAGTATGCATGCCAACGCCCCTAGCCAGACAGGTTTCCCCGCCATTCCTGACCCTTTGCTTCTGACTTGCTTCTGACTACAAGTCTGAGACTCACCATTCTGATGGCCATCACTATGTCCTGGGTCTCGATCTGAGCTTCAAGGGAGATTGGGAAATAGATTTCAAGTCTCTTTAGATTCCACAGTAGAAGTTGAGCTCTCCCAGAAAGACCCAGATAGTACAGATTTTCCAAATATAAGGAGAGTCAGATACCAAACAGACGAAATTAAAAAAAAAAAAAAAAAAAAGTCTGTCTGTATGCCACACTATAGCTAGGAGTCTCACAGAGGATGCCCGTTTTCATACTCTTTCACCTACCCCTGCATTGCCACTCTGTGCCCTGAGGTGCCCTGTGTGCCACAGAGAACTCAGGAGACTCAGCAGGATATTTTAAAATCTTAAGGAGAGTACAGCAGCACCCATCAGACACCACTCAATATATTGCTCAAGTTCACTCAGTCTTATCCAATCAGGCTCTGTTCTATTCAGTGATGTGCCTTTTTTTGTAAAGCTGGGTTTTTAATAGTTAAAACAATCACCACATGAAAAAACAGGAGTAGCAGTTCCAGTCTGAATCCCAGGTAGGTGAAGGGGGACACACATCCATCAGTATCCAAGAGCTGTTCATTCCAGAGTGAAAACAAGTATGACTATTTATTTACCTATATATAAATATATATGTATCTATATACATATATATACACACATATATTTGCTTTATAAACAGCTTCTTGATTACTAAAACAAATAACTAAAGTATGAAACATAGTACTTACCAATATCTTTTTTTGTTTGTTTGTTTACAATCTTTTTTTTTTTTTATAAACAAATGGGATACATGTTGTTACTCTGCCTGTACATGGCATACCATTTGTGTAATCATAAATTTACATAGAGTAATGTTGTTTGATTCATTCTGCCATTTTTTTCCCTTCTCCCCCACTCCTCCCACCCCTCCCCTCCCTCTATACAGTCCGTCCTTCCTCCATTCCGGCCCCCCTCCCTAAACCCAATTCCCAACCCAACACTAACCCCTCCCACCACCCATTATGTGTCATCATCCACTTAATAGCGATATCATTCATCCTTTAGTTTTTTGAGATTGGCTTATCTCACTTAGCATGATATTCTCCAGTTTCATCCATTTGCCTGCAAATGATTTTATCATTCTTTATGGCTGAGTAATATTCCATTGTATATATATACCACGGTTTCTTTATCCATTCATCAACTGAAGGACATCTAGGTTGGTTCCACAATCTGGCTATTGTGAACTGAGCAGCTATGAACATTGATGTGGCTGTATCTCTGTAATATGCTGATTTTAAGTCCTTTGGGTATAGGCCAAGGAGTGGGATAGCTGGGTCAAATGGTGGTTCCATTCCAAGTTTTCTAAGGAGTCTCCACACTGCTTTCCAGAGTGGCTGCACTAATTTGCAGCCCCACCAGCAATGTATGAGTGTACCTTTCTCCCCACATCCTCGCCAACACCTGTTGTTGCTTGTATTATTGATAATCGCCATTCTAATTGGGGTGAGATGGAATCTTAGGGTGGTTTTGATTTGCATTTCTCTTATTACTAGAGATGTTGAACATTTTTCCATATGTTTGTTGATTGCTTGTAGATCTTCTTCTGTGAAGTGTCTATTCATTTCCTTAGCCCATTTGTCGATTGGATTATTTGCATTCTTGGTGTAGAGTTTTTTGAGTTCTTTATAGATTCTGGAGATTAGTGCTCTATCTGAAGTATGATTGGCAAAGATTTTCTCCCACTCTGTAGGCTCTTTCTTCGCATTGCTGATAGTTTCCTTTGCTGAGAGAAAGCTTTTTAGTTTGAATCTATCCCAGTTGTTGATTCTTGCTTTTATTTCTTGTGCTATGGGAGTCCTGTTGAGGAAGTCTGGTCCTAAGCCGACATGTTGAAGCTCTGGACCTACTTTTTCTTCTATAAGATGCAAGGTCTCTGGTCTGATTCCAAGGTCCTTAATCCATTTTGAGTTTAGTTTCGTGCATGGTGAGAGATATGGGTTTAGTTTCATTCTGTTGCATATGGATTTCCAATTCTCCCAGCACCATTTGTTGAAGAGGCTATCTTTTCTCCATTGCATATTTTTGGCACCTTTGTCTAGTATGAGAAAATTGTATTTATTTGGGTTTGTGTCCATGTCCTCTATTCTGTACCATTGATCCACCTTTCTATTTTGGTACCAATACCATGCCGTTTTTGTTACTATTGCTTTGTAGTAGAGTTGAAGATCTGGTATTGCGATACCCCCTGCTTCACTCTTTTTGCCAAGGATTGCTTTAGTTATTCTGGGTTTCTTTTTCTTCCAGATGAATTTCATAATTGCTTGCTCTATTTCTGTAAGGTACATCATTGGGATTTTAATTGGAATTGCATTGAATCAGTATAGCACTTTTGGTAGTATGGCCATTTTGACAATATTAATTCTGCCTATCCAAGAACATGGGAGATCTTTCCATCTTCTAAGGTTTTCTTGAATTTCTTTCTTTAGTGTTCTGTAGTTCTCATTGTAGAGGTCTTTCACCTCTTTTGTGAGATTGATTCCCAAGTATTTTATTTTTTTCGAAGCTATTGTGAATGGGGTAGTTTTCCTAATTTCTCTTTCTGAAGATTCATCGCTTATGTATAAAAAGGCCTTAGATTTATGTGCATTGATCTTATATCCCGCTACTTCACTGAATTCACTTATGAGATCTAAAAGTTTTCTGGTGGAATTTCCTGGTTCCTCTAAGTATACCATCATATCATCAGCAAATAGGGATAGTTTGAGTTCTTCTTTTCCTATTCGTATCCCTTTAATTTCTTTGGTCTGTCTAATTGCTCTGGCTAGAGTTTCAAGGACGATATTGAATAGAAGTGGTGAAAGAGGGCATCCCTGCCTTGTTCCAGTTTTTAGAGGGAATGCTTTCAGTTTTTCACCATTTAGAATGATATTAGCCATGGGCTTAGCATAGATGGCCTTTACAATGTTAAGGAATGTTCCCACTATCCCTATTTTTTCTAGAGTTTTGAGCATGAAGGGGTGCTGTATTTTATGAAATGCTTTCTCTGCATCTATTGAAATAATCATGTGATTCTTGACTTTAAGTCTATTGATATGGTGAATTACATTTATTGATTTCCTGATGTTGAACCAACCTTGCATCCCGGGGATGAAACCCACTTGATCATGGTGCACTAACTTTTTAATATGTTTTTGTATGCGATTTGCTAAAATTTTGTTGAGAATTTTTGCGTCGATGTTCATTAAGGATATTGGTCTGAAATTTTCTTTCCTCGATGTGTCTCTGTCTGGTTTAGGTATCAGGGTAATATTGGCTTCATAGAATGAGTTTGGGAGGGTTCCCTCCTCTTCTATTTTATGGAATACTTTGAGAAGTATTGGAATGAGCTCTTCTTTAAAGGTTTTGTAGAACTCGGCTGAGAACCCATCTGGTCCTGGACTTTACTTTGTTGGTAGGCTTTTGATGACTTCTTCTATTTCATTACTTGAAATTGGTCTATTTAAATTGTGTAAGTCCTCCTCGTTCAGTTTAGGTAATTCATATGTCTCTAGAAACCTGTTGATGTCTTCGAAATTTTCTATTTTGTTGGAGTATAGGTTTTCAAAATAGCTTCTAATTATGTTTTGTATTTCAGTCCTGTCTGTTGTGATATTTCCTTGTTCATTCCGCATTTTAGTGATTTGGGTTTTCTCTCGTCTTCTCTTTGTTAGTGTGGCTAAAGGTTTATCAATTTTGTTTATTTTTTCGAAGAACCAACTATTTATTTTGTCAATTTTTTGTATTGTTTCTTTTGTTTCAATTTCGTTGATTTCAGCTCTGAGTTTAACTATTTCCTGTCTTCTACTACTTTTGGTCTTGGTCTGTTCTTCTTTTTCTAGAGCTTTGAGCTGTAGTGTTAGGTCATTTATTTTTTGAGTTTTACTTCTTTTATTAAATGCGCACCATGAAATAAATCTTCCTCTAAGTACTGCTTTCATAGTGTCCCAGAGATTTTGATATGATGTTTCTTTGTTCTCATTTACCTCTAAGAATTTTTTAATTTCCTTCCTAATATCTTCTGTTATCCATTCATCATATAATAGCATATTGTTTAATCTCCAGGTGTTGGAGTAGTTTCTGTTTTTTACTCTTTCATTTATTTCTAACTTCAATCCATTATGATCTGATAGAATACAAGGTAGTGTCTCTATCTTCTTGTATTTGCTGACATTAGCTTTGTGGCATAATATATGATCTATTTTAGAGAAGAATCCGTGTGCTGCTGAGAAGAAAGTGTATTCGCTCTTGGTTGGATGGTATATTCTATAAATGTCTGTTAAGTCTAAATTATTGATTGTGTTATTGAGATCTATGGTTTCTTTGTTCAATTTTTGTTTGGAAGATCTGTCCAGTGGTGAGAGAGGCGTGTTAAAATCACCTAGTATTATTGTGTTATGGTCTATTTGGTTTCTAAAATTGAGAAGGATTTGTTTAACATACATGGATGAGCCACTGTTTGGGGCATAGATGTTTATGATTGTTATATCTTGCTGATTTATGCTTCACTTAAGCAGTATGAAATGTCCTTCTTTATCCCTTCTGACTAACATTGGCTTGAAGTCCACATTATCTGAAATGAGGATGGATACTCCAGCATTTTTGCTGAGTCCATGTGCATGGTATGTTTTTCCCCATCCTTTCACCTTTAGTCTATGGGTATATCTTTCTATGAGGTGAGTCTCTTGCAGGCAACATATTGTTGGATCTTTCTTTTTAATCCAATCTGCCAGTCTATGTCTTTTGATTGATGAATTCAGGCCATTAACATTCAGGGTTATTATTGAGATATGATTTGTATTCCCGGTCATTTGGTTCATATTTAAAATTTTATTTATTTATTTATTTATTTTTTGACACATCTTGGTTCCTCCTTTATTTGACAGTTCCTTTAGGATAATTCCTCCCTTTGCTGATTTGCTTCTTTGTTTTTTATCTCTTCCTCATGAAATATTTTGCTGAGAATGTTCTGTAATGCTGGCTTTCTTTTTGTAAATTCTTTTAGCTTTTGTTTATCATGGAATGATTTTATTTCA